>NW_020837949.1:717606-759237 GCF_003676395.1 Aethalodelphis obliquidens | reverse complement strand
GGAGGGGAGGGGAGGGGAGGAGGGGGAGGAGGACAGAGCAGAGAAAACAAGGGTCTAATTTTAAGGCTAGGGGAACCTCCTGTCACTGGGCAAGTTCTGAGCGCCTCACAGGCTGCAGGGAATGACCCTGAGTGGACTGTCGCCCCTGCCGCTCAGGCTCCGTGAACTTCCACGGAAAACATGTGGCACGCGGGTCGCACAGGATGGGCCCCTACTTGAGGAACAAGAACGCTTCCAAGACCTTGTCCATTCAAGCCAACAAGCAGCATTTCTCTGAGAGAAGGAGAAACCAAGCTTATCTCTAAGGCGCCACCTGATGCTGTGAAAGGCTCGCGAGCAGGGACGTGGACAGGAGGGGACGGCGGGTGGCGCTCCTGCACAGGGAACCGCGTCTCCGCGTGGGACGTGTGCGTCTCTGCCCGCAGTGCTGCCACCTGGGCTCACACACGTGCAGAAGGGTAGTGCGCTGCCAGGCTGAGCTGGGGCAGAGAAAGGACGTGGCTAAGAGGCCCAGAAGTGGCCCAGGGGGTCCTCCCTCAGCGGCCGAGGGCATTGGGCCCTCAGAGCCCACTTCCTCTCTGAAGGTCATTAGGGACGAATCCCAGTAAACACACACACCCCCATCAGATTAGCAGACAAAATGGTTTCCATGGCAACTACTGGACAAGAGAGTTGCCTGTATTCGGCATTAATTTAAAATACTTTCCCCCAGTCTCCTTGGAGTCGGTCCTGTGAAACACGAGTGCTCGCAAGCTCTCTCATCTGCAGCAGCCTTTGAAATTCCATCCAGTGTGTGTTGAAGCTGTGAGCCAATTAACGCGAAGAGAACTGGGTGGATTGCAGAGAAGCTGGCAACACTGTGTTTACCAATTAGTTGTTTTTTTATGATGCAAATGCGCACAGCACGCAGCAGAAATAAAAGCTGGCTAAGCTGAATGTGAAACTGTTAATTGCATTTTCGGAGACACAGCTACAAGGTGAAACTAATCATAGGAATGATAAGTGAGTCTCACCACCTACAGTGCTTCCCTATTGCACTTGGACTAATCTGTGTTAGAACAGCCCTGTGTATCTTTGCAGGAAAGGAAAACACAGCATTTGGTATAACCTCCCAACTTTAAGGGGAAAATGTGCGTATGGGGGAAGCAATATAAAGGATAATTTTTACTTAAATCAGATTAATAACGTTAACAAACACAATGACAAAGGGCAGGACGGTGCTTCTTGAAATGAATTTTCTGCCTGAAGATTACAGAAAGGTGCATTTGCAAATGAACGCCAGCGCGTCCTGACAAGTGTGGCTTAAACCTGTTAGAGAAGAAAGGTCATGATAATTATTTGCTGTTGATTTTCCCAACAGGGAACATCAAACAGAGAGGCCGTCCTCAAGTCAGGGAGAAGGAACGTCCTGAGAACCCCGTTGAGTCAGCACCCGGCAGCCAGGCTGGGGACGGGGTGGGGACCTCCGCAGGGGTAAGGACCCAGGCCCAGGGCACAGGGGGCTCTCTCCCCCAGGTCTCCTGACTGCGCTGGTGCCACCCCAGGGCTCTGAGCAGAAGCAGTGCTGGAAGGGGTGCTCACGTTGTGTTAGGTTTGGTTTGAAAGTGCCTCAGAAGAATTTATGTTCTTTTTCTCATTTCTCAAAATAAACTGCCCCGATTCTGCCTAAGTTCATGTTAAAATGCATGGGCAGTAATCGAGGAACAAGCCAGCAGCCAAGAAAAGGGCTGGGTGAGGGGAGTTACCCTCCTCCCAGCAGCCGGGCAACAGGCCCTCGTGGAGGCCCCTTCCTGGGAGCGAGGCGCAGCGCGTTCTGAGGATGCAACACGCAGCGTGGAGGCCGTGGCTCGTAGCACCGTGTCGTGTCCCTGAAATGGGCTAATAAGAGGGTAGACGCAAGCATTCTCACCAAAAAAGGGGGAAAAACGGTAACTAACTAGCAGCCATGTGCTAGTTAACTTGGTGTGGGGAACAGTTTCACAATGTATACGCATAGCAAATCATCATACGTTATAACGTTACTTGTCAACGATTCCTCAGTAAATCCGAGAAAGCAGAAGGCCATGGAGGTGGGTGGGGAAGGAAGGTGTGAGGGACACAGCCCCACGGTCCCTCCACCTTGAGCGACGGCAATCCGACCCTCACGCAGAAGCCCCCAGGGCCCACCCACACCAGGTCTGCCCCATGCCTGACCCCATGTCTTTTCTAAGTACACGCCAGCACCTGACTGGCCAGCCGACCTGCCACGCACAGTGGGACACAGACATGACTCCTCTGTGCCAACAAACGGCCTCTCAGAGAGTCCGTCCCTGTCTTCCTTTTTCTCATTGCAGCAACATCACTGCGGACACACGAGTTAAGTGGACTTGAGTCCCTGCTCCACGTCCATCCCTTTGGTGGCATTGGCCCCGAGTGACAGCACACCCTCCCCAGTGTCCCTAAGACGTGGGCGCTTGCCGGGCGCGGCCATCACCAGCCCAGAGCCCTTGGGAGGGTTCCTGCGAAATTCTGATCATCTGGCCAGGATGGAGAAGGCTTTGCCAACATTCAGGGCAGGTGGCGAAGGCAAAGAGGAGAACCAGCCTAGTTCCTCTTCGAGGAGACACACTGGGACTGCAGGGTGGCGGGGAGGCGTGCATGCCCAGCACGGGCACTGAGGCTGAGGAAGCACCTACGATGGGTGGCACCTGACCATCAAGACAAGTCACTGCGGCTGTAAGGTGTCCCTCCCACACGGCACGGCAGCACTGAGGGCCGCGTGCACTCTGATGGGACCTAGATGGAACTGTAACTCCTGGGTAAGGAGACGCTTCATTGTTTATGTAAATCTGTAAGGCTTGAAGATTTCGTAGTCTGTGACAGATGGTGTGCCTCGGACTTGAAATTTTCTTCAGAAAATGCCTGTCTCTGTGGAAGATCTCTGTGGAGCTTTGTCCCATGTGTTGCAACATCACCATGTTTGGTAGAAACCATCTCTACTCAAAGATTCGGTCGGTTTCTCTTTGAGAATATAAGAAATGTAGAGAAAAGTCAGCCAGGATGGAGGAGGAGAAAGACCCTGAGCTCCCCTCCTCTCAGACCTAAACTACAACTATTTACAGAACACCTAATGACGAAAAAGACTGAAGCCTACCGGAAAAGATCTTCTACAACTAAAGATATAAAGAAGGAACCACAATGAGAAGGGTAGGAGGAGCAGAGTCATGATATAGTCAAATCCCATACCCCTGGGAGGGTGACCCACAAATGCGAGAATAATTACAATTGCAGAGACCCTCCCAAAGGAAGGAGGGGACTGAGCCCCACATCGGGCTCCCCAGCCTGGGGTCCTGCACTGGGAAGACGAGCCCCCAGAATGTTTGGCTTTGAAGGCCTGCGGGTCTTACTTTCGGGAGAACCAGAGGGCTGTGAGAAATAGGGGCTTCACTCTTAAAGGGCGCACACAGAATCTCACAGCTCAGGGACCCAGGGCAGGAGTAGTAATTTGAAAGGAGCCTGGGTTAGACACACCCGCTGATCTGGGCAAGTCCGCAAGAGGCGGGAGGCGACCGCAGCTCCCCCTGGGAAAGAGACGCCGGCACAGCCACCTTGGGAGCTCGTTCTGCCACGTGGACACTGGAGCAGGCAAGAGCCACTGTGCAGTCCTCCCTCTAGCTCATTAGCACCAGGACCGGCCCCACTGTCAGCATGTCAGCGCCAGTACGGGGACGCCTCAGGCCAGGCAGCTAGCCAGGCAGGGACACGGCCCCACACACCAGCAGAAAGGCCACCTTCAGACCCCTGAGCCCACAGCTGCCCTCGGCCGTGGCCCTGCCCACCAAAGGGCTCAGGACCTAGCCCCACAGCCCAGGGCACAGGCAACAGACCTCGGACCCCCAGGGCCCTGCAACCAGAGACCCTGGGCCCCAGCCCAACCACCGGGGGGCAGCCACCAGCCCCAGAATCCCTGGCTCTGTGTACCCGTGAGCCTGCTCTAGCCAGGAGACCCAGCCCACCCACCACCTGGGCCAACACAAACTCTGCGACAAGGTAGATCCCACAGTCGTCTGTGTCAGGAAGTGGGCCCACCTGCCAGGGGTCCAATACCCCCGGACATTGCAGGCAGACCCCAGGACCTGGCTTTGCTCGCCAGTGGGCCGGCACTAGCCCCAGGACCTGGCTTCACCCACTAGTGGGTGGGCACAAGCCCCAAGGTATCCCGGACCCCAACTTTGCCCACCAGTGAACCAGTACTAGCCCCCAGGACCCTGGGGTTCCACAGCCAGCTGCCTCATGACCTGGCCCCAACAACCAGTGACAGGCAGCCTCTGCATATTTAAAATGATGAAAGGAAAAACCTACAACCAATAGTATTCGGCTAGGCTAGGTTCTCACTCAGATTTGATGGAGAAATCAAAAGTTTTACAGACAAGCAGAAGTTAAAAGATTCAGCATCAGCAAACCAGCTTTATAAGAAATGTTAAAGGGACTTCTCTAAACAAAAAAGAAAAGGCCACAACTAGAAACACAAAAATTATAAAAGGAAAAAGTTCATTGCTAAGTGCAAATATACAGCGAAGGTAGTAAATCATCGGCACACAAAGCTCTTAAGGTTAAAAGACAAAAGTAGTAAAGTCATTCATAGCCACACAAGTGGTTAAGAGACAAACAGAACAGTCAGATGTAAAACATGACACCAAAGACAGCAACCAAGAGGGGAAGAGAGCACAAAGGCAGGGTTGTTAAAATGCATTTGAAATTAAGAAGTAGCAACTAAAAACAATCACTATATCAACTGATGACTCTATATGAACCTCACGTAACCACAAACCAGAAGTCTATAATAGACACACACACATAAAAAGAGAAAGGAACCCAAATATGACACTAAAAACAGTCATCAAATCACAAGAAAGAGAACGAAAGAAGAAGAAAGGAACAAAAAAGAACTATAAAAATAACCCCAAAACAATTACCAACATGGCAATAAGAACATACATATCAATAATTACTTTAAATGTGAATGGACTAAATGCTCCAACCAAAAGACACAGACTGGCTGAATGGACACAAAAACAAGACCCATATATATGTTGTCTACAAGAGACTCACTTCAGCTCTAAAGACACACACAGACTGAAAAGTAAGGGGATGGAAAAAGGTATTCCACGCAAATGGAAATCAAAAGAAAGCCAGGGTAGCAATACTTATATCAGACAAAATAGTCTTTAAAACAAAGACTGTTACAAGAGACCAAGAAGGACACTAAAAACTGATCAAGGGAGCAATCCAAGAAGATATAACAATTGTAAATATATATGCAACCAACATAGGAGCACCTAAATACATAAAGAAATTATTAACAGACATAAAGGGAAAAATTGCCAGTAACACAGTGATAGTAGAGGGACTTCAACACCCACTCACATCAATGGACAGAAAATCAATAAGGAAACACAGGCCTTAAATGACACATGAGACCAAATGGACTTAATTGATATCTATATTCCATCCAAAAGCAACAGAATACACATTTTTTTCACGTGCATATGAAACCTTCTCCAGGATAGATAACATGCTAAGCCATAAGACAAGTCTCCACAAATTTTAAAAGATTAAAATCATATCAAGCATCTTTTCTGATCACAATGCTGTGAGACTAGAAATCAACTACAAGAGAAAAGACTGCAAAAAAAACTCAGACACATGGAGGCTAAACAATATGCTACAAAACACCTAATGTATCACTGAAGAAATCAAGGAGAAAATTTAAAAATACCTGGAGACAAATGAAAACAAAAACACAATGATCCAAAAATCTATGGGACACAGCAAAAGCAGTTCTAAGAGGGAAGTTCATAGTGATAAAGCTTATCTCAGAAAACAAGAAAAATCTCAAATAAACAACATAACATTATACCTAAAGGAATTAGAAAAATAAGAACAAAAAACTCGAAGTTAGTAGAAGGAAAGAAATCATAAAATCAGAGCAGAAGTAAATGTAATAGAAACTTAAAAAAAACCCCAAAACAAAAAACAATAAAAAGATCAATGAAAATAAGAGCTAGTTCTTTGAAAAAATAAACAAAATTGAAAAAACTTTAGCCAGACTCATCAAAAAAAAAAAAAAAGAGAGGACCCGAATCAATAAATTCAGAAATGGAAAAGGAGAAGTTACAACCTACACCACAGAAATACACAGGATCATAAGAGACTATTACAAACAATGATATGCCAAGAAAGTAGACAACCTAGAAGAAATGGACAAATTCCTAGATTGTACAATCTCCCAAAACTGAATCAGGAAGAAATAGAAAATATAAACAGACCAATTCCCAGTAATGAAATTGAATTAGTAATTTAAAAAACTCCCAAGAAACAAACCAGATAGTTTCACAGGTGAGTTCTACCAAACATTTAGAGAAGAGTTAATGCCTCTCCTTCTCAAACTATTCCAAAAAATTACAGAGGAAGGAATGCTTTCAAACTCCTTCTGGGGCCAGCATCACCCTGATATCAAAACCAGCCAAAGGTATCACAAAAAAAAAGAAAGAAAGAAAATTACAGGCCAACATCCCTGATGAATGTAGATGAAAAAATCGTCAACAAAATCTTAGCAAACCGAATCCAACAATACATTTAAAGGATCATTCACCATGGTCATGTGGGATTTATCTCAGGAATGCAAGGATTTTTCAGTATCTGTAAATCAATCCATGTGATATACCACATTAATGAACTGAAGAATAAAAACCATACGATAATCTCAATAGATAGATGCAGGGAAAGCTTGTAACAAGATTCAACATCTATTTACATCTATTTACGATAAAAACTCTCCAGAATGTGGGTATAGAGGGGACATACCTCACAAAATCAAGGCCATTTAGGATCATCCCACAGCTAATATCATACTCAACAATGAAAAACTGAAAGCATTTCCTCTAAGATCAGGAACGAGAAAAGGATGCCCACTCTCACCACTTTTATTCAACACAGTTTTGGAAGTCCTAGCCACAGCAATCAGACAAGATTAACAAATAAAAGGAATCCAAATTGGAACGGAAGAAGTAAAACTGTCAGTGTTTGCAGATGACATGATATTATACATAGAATATTCTAAAGATGCCACCAAAAGAACTACTAGATCTCATCAATGAATTTGGTAAATTTGCAGGATACAAAATTAATATACAGAAATCTGCTCCATTTCTGTACACTAACAATGAACTATCAGAATGAGAAATTAAGGAAACAATCCTACTTACAACCACATCCAAAAAATAAAATACTTGGGGAAAAACGTATCTAAGGATGTAAAAGACCTGTACTCATAAAACTATAAGACACTGATGAAAGAAGCTGAAGACAACACAGACAGATGGAAAGATATACTGTGTTCATGGATTGGAAGAATTAATATTGTTAAAATGACCATAATACCCAAGACAATCTACAGGTTCAATGCAATCCCTAGCAAAATACCAGTGGTATTTTTTCATAGAACTAGAACAAAAAAAATTTAAATTTATATGGAAACACAAAAGACCCTGAATAGCCAAAACAACCTTGAGAAAGAAGAACAGAGCTGGTGGTATCATGCTCCCTGACTTCACACTATACTGCAAAACCACAGTAATCAAAACAGTATGGTACTGGCACGAAAACAGACACATAGATCAATGGAACAGGATAGAAAGCCCGGAAATAAACTCAGACACTTATGGTCAATTAATCTACGATAAAGGAGGCAAGAATACACAGTGGAGAAAAGACAGTCTCTTCAGCAAGCGGTGCTGGGAAAACTAGACAGCTACACGTAAAAGAATGAAATTAGAACTTTTTCTAATACCATACATAGAAGAAACTCAAAATGGATTAAATACCTAAATGTAAGACTAGAAATCATAAAACTCCCAGAAGAAAATAGGCAGAACGCCCTTTGACATAAATGATGGCAATATGTTTTGGATCTGTCTCCTAAGGCAAAGGAAATAAAAGGAAAAATAAACAAATAGGACCTAGTTAAACTTAAAAGCTTTTGTACAGCAAAGGAAACCACCAACAAAACGAAAAGACAATCTACTGAATGGGAGAAAATATTTCCAAATGTATGACCAATAAGGGGTTAATATCCCCAATACATAAACAACTCATATAACTTACAAACTCAAAAAAACAAACAACCCAATTAAAAAATGGGCAGAAGAGCTGAATAGACATTTTTCCAAAGAAGACATACAGATGGCCAACAAGCACATGCAAAGATGCTATACATCACTAATCATCAGAGAAATGCAATTCAAAACCACAATGAGATATCACCTCATCCCTGTCAGAGTGGCCATCATCAAAAAAGTCTACAAATAACAAACGCTGGAGAGGGTGTGGAGAAAAGGGGACCCTCCTACACTGTCGGTGGGAATGTAAATTGATATAGCCACTATGGAGAACAGTATGGAGGTTCCTCAAACAAATAAAAATAGAGTTAATATAGGATCCAGCAATCCCACTCCTGGGTATCTGTCTGAAGAAAATGAAAACACTAATTTGAAAAGGCACATGCACCCCAATGTTCACAACGGCACTACCTACCACAGCCAAGACATGGAGGCAAACTAAGTGTCCAAGAACAGATGAATGGATAAAGATGTGAGGTATGTATAAACAATGGAGTATTATGCAGCTATAAAAAGAATAAAATGTTGCCATTTACAGCAACATGGATGGGCCTGGAGAGTATTATGCGAAGTGAAATAAGTCAGACAGAGAAAGACTACTACTGTAGGGTACCACTTATACGTGGAACTAAAAAATAAAACAAACTAGTGAATATAACAACACAGAAGCACTCACAGATACAGAGAACAAACCAGTGGTTACCAGTGGGGGGAGGGAACTGGGAGGGGCAAGCAGGGGTAGGAAATTAAGAGGCACAAACTACTATGTATAAAATAAACAAGCTACAAGAATATACTGTACAGCACAGGGAATATAGCCTATATTTTATAATAACTATAAATGGAGGGTAACCTTTACAAATTGTGAATCACTGTGCTGTACACCTGAAACATATAATATTATACATCAACTGTACCTCAGTTCATAAAATTATATAAAAAATTAAAAATATTTTAAAGACTATAAGAAATGTATAAGTCAAGTGAAATTAATTCACTAAGATTACGAAGTAGAACACATTACAACATGAGCACGATCGCACGTAACACAGAACAAGGGAAGCGGCTCTGGGTCCATCTGAGCTGTGGGTAGAAACACCGTCCCACCCACGGTGCAGCTCCCAGGAACAACCTCAAGGGCCAAGGGTCATCCTGACCCGCAGACAAGATGCCACACGGGTCCCAGGCTCAAGGGAAGCTTTGCTGATTCTAGGGCTCTCTGTTGTCGTAGCAATGGGCTTGTCACCATATAATATGTATCTTGTATCGAGTATTTCCAGTGTACAAATATAAAATAATGAGCTTTGTAAATAAATAGCATATGGATCGGACACAGGATACATGGGGGAAACAGGGAGACGGTGAGTGTCCGTAAGCCCCCTCTCCTCTAGGTGTGGACACAGGAGATGGGGTGAAGACGTAATGGGGGTCGGAGGGTCACGGAGGACAGACCCCTGGCTGGAGGGCAGGATGCAGCAAAACACTGCCTCATGACCTACTGACAGATTCAGCTTGTTTATACAACGACTCCTTTTTCTTCCTTAGTCTCTTTCCTCTAAAGAATTCCAAGGATGAGAGAGGGAGCTTAAATAGCATCAAATAGAAAAACCAGAATTTCTCACGAGCCCCTTGTACAGAAGACGTGTGTTTAGCAAACAACCTCAGGAGTTAGTGACAAGCATCTGATGGGAAAGGGGGTGTGGGTCTTATCTGCTCACTTCACAGGCCCACTAAACACCTCTGCAGGCCCGGTCAGCTCTGAACCAAGCGGCGGAGCCTACCATGCAGGAGCGCTCTGCCCAGTACCAAGTGTCCCCGGAGGTCAGCCCTGCTGCCTTAAGCGCCAGCCTCAGGCTGGCCAGGCACAGGAGCTCTACTGCTCGCACTGTCCCCCCAGCCTGTCCAGACCATCTCCTGCAGGTTGGGCCCCATGCCTCACGTCCTGGCTACTGCCCAGGGTCACCAGGAATCCCGACACCGCGCTGACCCTGGACTTCTGTGTCACTCTCCTCCTCCCGGAGGGCCCGGGGCTCCCTTGTTCAGTGTGGTTTGGACCGAGGGGCATCCCTGAGGGTCCAGCGCTGCCCTCTCCTACCTAGAACATCATACTATTATCACCACAGTTCGATGCAACTCCGTTCCTGCATCTTAATCCCTTCTGGGTGCAACGCTAGAGACACGGCGAGGACGCAGGGCCCAGGGCGGCCCCCTCGGCTGCGTCTCTCAGGGTCTCACTCAGGGGAGGGGGAGGGGGCCATTCCAGGCAGGAGACCTCCAGTGGCAGAGCCTGGCAGTGAGAAGCAGCGTGTGAGGCTGCCAGGAGCCTGTGGGGCGAGGCAGGGAACAGCCGGAAGGACCGCGGGCTCTGTCTGCGTCCAGCGGCCACTGCGGGCTCCGACCTGGCGAGGGATGGGCCCGGACTGGGTTGGGGGGACGTGATGGGCCTGCACGGGGGATGCAGTCGACAGCCGAGTGGCTGGAGCAGACTCCAGGGTCATCCTGGAGGTGAAATCGGCGCGGCGTGGTGGTGTCTGACGTGGCTGGCGAGGTCCCCAAACCCCGCCTCACTGGCGCTCCCAGGACCACGGCAGAAATAGATTCTCAAATGGAAGGAGGGATGGAGACAGGCAGAAGCCAAGTCCAGGCAGAGGCCACCGAGAAGCTGCACTTTGCTAGACACAAAGCGCAGAAGGTCCCCTACGGCCTTTAGGAGCCGATGGGGGACGGGGCCTCGCCCAGCATGGCCGTTACCCGCCCGCCACCTCACGTCCTGCCACATCTGGTCTCTCCCCACCTCCTCCTTCCCCTCCGCCGGACCCAGCTTCACAGAAGACCTTCCCCCATCGACCTCCGGTCAAACGGCCCCTAAAATAATCCTCTCTCCTGGGATCGTTACACTCAAAATTCTCAGCTGTGCTTCTGCCCATCTTGGTCACTGCTTTTCCAAGGCAAACACACTCAACTCCTTTGCACTTTTTTCACAAGTAGATCTTCCAGCCTCTTAACCATTTCTCTGCTGTTCTCTGAATTCCCTCCAATTTGGTGACATCCTTTGCCTTCTCAAGTTTTAAACGCCTGTGTTTACTTTGTTAGGACACAGCAGGTATTAGGAAGGAGTTGGATGAGATTCAAGCCACCGTAGTTACAGGAAAACAAGTTCAAAAGCCTTGAATGAAAACAGCAAGTAAGAAGGGAAAGAAAGAAAAAAAATCACAATAATGACCGACAGACAACACTTTTCTAATTCAGGACGAGACAATGAGAAACTCAATCAATGATGATGGCCAAAAACAACTACGTATTAAGAAGGAGAGTATTAGGAAGTCCTTAAGGAAAACAGACAGAAGGACATGTAGGTAATTGATACGGAATATACATCCCTCTCCCAATTATACAGTCTTGGGTCTTTGGAGGTTTTAAGTCAACACAGACTCAATACTGAATGTCTAGGGGAACAGACTTTTAACTCTGATGTGCTGTTTTAGCTTCTGTACTGTGCTCAAAGCCCTGGTCCTGGGAACTAATTACAAATTCCACATCCTTCTCCCAGGGTGGTGGCTAATTTTTCATGTGAACTTTAAAAGGAATTGGGGTTGGCTTCAACTCATTCAAGCCACTGTAACATGCAGACAGTCACAGGCAAAATATACATGAATGGGCATGACTAGGTTCAAATCAGGGCTGTCAGGTAAGCTTTCCAGTTAAACTAGAATTTCATATAAATAAGAATTTTAAAAATAAGTATTTCCTATGCACAACTTGCTATTTATCTGAAATTTAACTGTTGTCCTGTAGTTTTAACTGCTAACTCTGAAATCATGGGCTGAATTGTGTCCCCCCCAAATTCAGATACTGAAGCTCTTGTCTGTGAGCTTATTTGGAGTATCAGACTGTGACTTATTTGGAGACAGGGCCTTTAGAGGGGTGATTAAGTTAAAATGAGGCTGCTAGGATTGTCCTTGTACGAAGAGGAGATTTGGACACAGGAAGAGACAGCAATGTGCACACACAGAGGGATGACCTGTGGGACACAGCGGGAAGGAGGTCACCTGAGGAGAGGGGCCTCAGGAGGAACCAACCCTTCTGACACCCTGACCTCCGGCTTCCAGCCTCCAGGACTCTGAAAAAATAAATCTCTGTTGTTTAAGCTGCCCAGTCTGTGGTGGTTACAGCAGCCCTGGAGACTTGATACGTCTAATAACAAAACTAGTTCCAACAAAAGCTGTATTTATAAAAACTGGCAGCCAGTTCATGGGCCAGAGTTTGCCAACATCTGTTCCGGAATTAAACCCAAACCGTGCAAGTGGTCTCGCAAGGTGCCCCGGGGAAGGGAGGGATGGGGGGAGGGGGCCGTCGGTCTCCGCGGTCTGGCCTCACCCCCCGGCTGCCAGGCACCACAGGGGACTGAACACACACTCCACGTGGCCTCTCCTCCGTGGCACCCGACAGGCGACGGGCTCCTGAACCCGTCAGCCTTGGCTTTGCACCAGCAGGGAAGCAGCGTCTGGAGGGGCAGGGAGAGGATGCCGCCTGGGGAGCAGGCCAGGGCTGGGGGTGCCTGGGGAAGAGGCACCGGGCGCGGCGGCTCCTCCTGACTGCAGTGACTCAGAAGCTGCCCACCTCGGAGCGCAGCCCTTCCTCCCAACGGTCTCCCGTCACGGGGCCTCCGGGGGCCCTTCCCCCTTCCCCCCAGTCCTGTCCTAAAAGGGGTTCGCTGATGGAACAGAAGCCGATCCCGCAACGCGCTTCTCTCTGAGGAGGAGATGCCCAGCGTCGTGTCCGGGGGCGGCCGGCTCTGCGTGCGACCGGATCACAAGGCCCGAGTCCCGTGGAGACTTCAGGCAGGGGCGCAGCTGCCCCCCGAGCGCCCCCCCAGGGCAGGGCACCGTCCAGTGGTCTGCTTGTGTCCCCCCACATCCATGCTGAATCCTCTCTCCCAGAGGCTGAGACAGCAGGAGGTGGGGCCCTCACGGGGCGGGAGCCTTGGTGACGGGGTCAGTGCCCTCAGAAGGACCCCAGAGGGGACAGGGGAGAACAAACGCCTGCTGTCTGCACGCAGGATGGGTTCTGTTACAGCAGCCCCAAAGGGCTGAGCCAGAACCTTAACCCTCGGAGCAGAGTTTCCACCCCAGGCCGTCCACCGTCTGCCCCCAGAGAGCTGGTGGAGAAGGCAGGGGAGGGCCCCAGAGGAGCGGCTCACAGCAGAGGCACCTGCGTCCCCGGGCTGCATTCTCAGTGCAGGTTCGTCCCTAATAAATAACACCACAGCCTAAAGCCCGCCAGTGATGAGCTGAGGTCCGTCTGCAGAAACTGCTGCTGTTCCCTTGCGACTCCTTGCCGATTACCAGCGTTCACTGTGTTGGTCGCTGTGCAAAGCTGTCCCCGGGGCTCACTCGCGAGGGCGCGCCCTCCTCCTCCGGCTCCCAGGGTGGCCGCCGGCTCCAGCACCGCGTCCTGGCCGAGCTCCCTCGGGTTTCCGCGGATGGCTGCTGGGCTTCTCCCTGGACGTGCGTACTTTTCTCTGTATAAGTAACACTTCAATTTTTTTCTATTTCTGGGCTCTTTAATAACTCATAGAACTTTCCAAAGGCACAGATCCCACGCGTGCGCCATCAGCACGGGAGCAGAGGGCAGAGAGCGGTTTGATCCCGGCTGGCTCATCCTCCGCCCTGTGATCTGCACCAGTGCATCCGCGTTCACCACGGCAAAGGTGACCGTGGACGTAAGGCTCCCTGACCTCGCGTCCTGTGGATACCCGCGTCTTTAACATGAAATTATTACCGCAGCAAGTCTCGACATCAGGCTGCAAGCCGTCACGTCCCGGGTGTTCACCAGATCACTCTTGCCCCTCGAGTCACTCCCTCTCCCTCCCTGACACACGTGCACACACGTACACTCACAAACACTTGGGCATGCACATGCACACACGCTCGCAAGAGCGCGGCGCTGGGTACCAGCTGATACTGTAAACAGAACTGCTCAGTGCTTGTGTCTAGCAGCGTGTCAATTCCCCGTGAAGCGTGAGGGCCATTTTCGTGTTCTGTCCAAATGCCCCCGTGTGCGCCCGAGAAGCTGAGGGCTACGGAGCTCGGAATCCTCGCGGCCAGTGGCGCGATGCACCCAGGCCCTTGGAACCTGGACGGAGGGTCTGACCTAATGGACTGGTTGGTCTGGGCGAACCACCAAGAAGCAGATCATCACAAGTGCAGCTCGCTGCCCTGAACGGTCCCCTCAGCTGAAATCATCAGGCGGTGGCTCTGGAGTTTAACGATCTAGGGAAACGTGTGCATTTAAATTTTTAAAAGAAAAAAAACTGCCAGAAGATCGCCTGTGGCCACTGAAAAGGGCACAATAACACGACCTAACCCCGGCCTTCCCGCGGACACGCATCCTGCATCTGTGAGCCCAGCCGTGCCCAAGGTGCACCTCCAGCCCTGTGCGAACAGGATGACCAGGACAGGCTCTGGACCCGGCCGTCCCCGGCTGTGGGGCAGAAGCGAGGGCTCTGGTGACAAGTGGATGAGGACCACGGGGGACGAGCCCGCTGGCCTGCGGCTGGGCTGAGGAAGGCCGCCCGCACCAAGGTGTCCCTGACCCGGGCGCTGAGCATCACCGGGTGCCTTCCCACGGTCTCCCTGTGTCTGCCTTGTATCTGGACAAATGTCGTCACGCAGTAGGTTCCCAATAAACAACAGACTTTACCTAGAAACAGAAAGCTTTAGTGGGCTTGGGGGCTGCAGGGTACCGGCCTGCTTAGTCGGTGGTGGTTGTGTGGCTTTGTGGCCATTAGATTAGATTTCCCTTCCAAGGTGGTCAGGGCACCAGGGTCAGAGTGACTGTGCCCCCGAGGGACGCAGGCGAGCGTCAGTGTCTGGGGAGGGGGTGGAAGGCCTGACTCCAGAAGAGGCGGGGCGGCCCCCGCCCGCCCGCTGCCCGTGTGGATGGAGACCGCCGCGCAGGCACGATGCAACCGACCACACCCCGCCTGCCCCATTAGCTAAAAAGCATTCTTAACACTTAAGAGATGCAGGCCGAGGTCCCCAAGGTACACGCGTGGGCTGGTTTCTGATCTCCCACCCCTGAGGGCACCCCAGTGGCACCTGGGGCTCCCTGTCCTGCGGCCAGTTTACCCCGGAAACAGGGTCAGATTTCAGACACTGAGCTGTAGCCTGCCGTCCACACCCGGCCAGCCCAGTGCACAGAGCAGGTATAGGTAGCCAAAAACCCCACTGGGGCTGAGATGCACAGGGGACCCGCTGGGACGGTCTCGGCTCCTGTGCTCGCATCTCCCTGCTCAGCTGATCAGCGGGGTATCGGCAGGTGAGATTCAGAAGCAGAAGCAAAACGCAGAGCAAAAACTAAAGCTCTTCCACAAAGGCTTTGCCGTGAGGTGTGCGGGCAGCAACGGACACAGCAGAAAGCAGGCCCTTGGGCCCGGCGGCCGACACGGAGCCAGGCGGGCTCTGCTCCGGTGCTTCCTCCCCTGGTCTGGGTCGTATCTTTGCCTTCGGTTCCCTTTGTAACAGGCTGGGGGTGTTACCCCCCCGTGATCGTGAACCTCCCGAGGCGGCCACGCTCCTGGGAAGCGGCGTCCTGTAAGCTGCTGTTGCTGCCGCCCAGCTGCGCTCACGCCTGCCCGTCACAGCGGCACAGGGCTGGGCTCGGATGGAAACGGGGGGCCGCGTGCGGGAGGGCTGAGCGGCTGAGCTGCTGCCGCCCAGCTCCGCGCACGCCTGCCCGTCACAGTGGCACAGGGCTGGGCTCGGATGGAAACGGGGGCCGTGTGCAGGAGGGCTGAGCAGCTGGCGCGACATTGAGATGTCGTGGCTTCATCCAGAGCACATGCTCATTTAGGGAAAATCACAGAACCCACAGCGCTGCTACTGATACGTTTCCCAGAATATTAATTTGCAGGTCAAACGCTAGGGATTACTGAACTGACATGTGCACAAAGTTCCAAAGAAGGTGCCCTGGTCCGGTGACCCGGGCTCTTTTGAAGAACGTGTGGCGGTTTCTGGCCAGCAGTCAGGTCAGGGTGGCGGGGCCGGGCTCTGTGCAGACGTGGGCAGGACCCCTCGGGGCAGCGCCTTTGCGGAACCAAGCCGGGCAGACCCCGTTCAGAGGCAAGACTCCCCTGGTCTCAGCACTGGCTCAAATTCCTTCTGTTCTTCTCTTACTCAAACACGTATAAAGTCCCTACGTTTGCAGTTCCTGTGTGATCATGAGCTAAAGCAACCTACCAGTTAGAGACAAAGGGCCCATTCACCGCTGGCAGGTGCGCCAGGGCTCCCGACACTGAAGCGGCAGAGACTCCCAACCAGAGGCGCCGGGACCACAGCTGCCTTTGGTTCTGGACCTGCCCCACTGAGACCCTGCAGCCCGGCACCTGCATCCCCTGAGTGCTCTGCCCAGCCACACAGGTGGTTCCACACACTCAACTCCAGGGTGGCCTCGTGGTGTTTTCCATAAAAAGAGACCTGACAACACGTCCGCCCTCTCCTCCAGGGGCCGTGTGGCACACGAGGAGCCTGTAGACAGCGATTCTACCAGGTGGCCCTGGGTGCCCAAGGCAGGGCTGCACCACGTAACAAGCAGCCCCACCCACGGCCCAGCTTTTTTCCTGAAATCTCGGGCTCAGATTATGTTGACACTGTTTTGAATGCCAGGCAACTTGCAAAACCTACATGAACGAGACACGGGTGAAAAATCTGCTCGAGGAGAAAAGAAAGAGAAGAAAAACAAAGAAGGCGCTAAAAAACTGAAAACAAAGAAAGAAGTACCGAGAAGCCACTCTATAGAGCAGCACCAAGGACTGGCCGGTCCGCCCCTCCCTAACGCTGGCAGAGATCCACTTAGATAAGACAGGGAAGGAAGGGAGCCGTACCCAGAATACCAACCGGCCTAAACCGAAGAGATGATGGCGGAGTCAAATGAGAATTTGGAACAAGGGAAAGAGAAGTGAATTAAATTAACTGATGTTAACTGGGGGGTGGGGGGAGACTAAAGTTTTGGAAGGAAAAAAGTTTTGAACAGCAACCTTAGGAAGAAGGCCCTGCATTTTCTGAAACACTGATTCACGGGCTGTTCTCCCACCAGAGCTGGGTGTCCTGCCCCAGGATCACCATGTGAGGGACAGAGGGGCCAGCCCCGTGAATACTGGGCGGGCCACAGGGACTAAATCAGCACCGTCAGGGAAGAATCAAAATCCACAGAAGGGGGCAGCACAGAGCAGGGTGAGGGGAAGCCAGACCCCCTTCCTGTGCAGGAGACCAGGACCCCTGAAGGGGGTGAGGACCACGGCCCTGCCCATGCTGCAAAGGCCACCTGGTTGAAAATACCTCAGCCCCGTGAAAGCAGCCGTCCTGACACCCGAATCAGAACATCGGGCTGCCCGCTCAAGCCAGTCACCCGTTCGGAGCGGTCGGATGCCCCAGCAAGTGGGCGGACAAGCCAGCCTGCTCTAGGCCGACCACACACATCTGTCTGTCCTGCTCACGGCCCTCGCCCTACCTCCTGGGACAGCAGGCCCCCGGTACCCTGTCCTGTCTCCTCTGAGCCCCCCTCGATGGTGATGCCCGTCCGCCACCTTCTTCCTCCTGCACTGCCCCACCGACGCTGAGGGAAGCACCAGGCCTCCTGAACCCCAAGGCCGCCTTGGCCCTGCACTCCACTTCCGCGCACAAGCTCCTACAAGCCCCACGTCTCTGGAGGGACAAGCACGGGGCATCTCTGTTCTAATGCGGCGACGCTTGGGCTTCAGGACAGGGCTGGGCACCAGAGAGACGCAACCTTGATTAGAGGCCCCAGCTTTCACCCTCAGCCCCCAACCTCCGGGGGGAGAGGCTGGACACTCTGAGCTCGTCGGCGACAGCCAAGGGTTCCGCGCAGCTGGACCCTCCCCAGAGCCTCCCTGACACCCCGAAACCGCGGGGCTGGGGGAGCTTCCGAGCTGGAGCCCCTCCTCTCTGCCCGTCCCTGAGCCGCGTGCTTCATAACGTAACACATAACCGGGGCAGGGGTGCGGGGAGGCGGGGCAGTTGGCCCAAGAAGAGGCGGGTGGTGGGGGGAGCTCGGCGCCACGTGCGCCCCGTAACCTCCTCCAGCACAGCCCGGCTGGGGGCTCTGTGGCCCTCCCGGCACGACCCCCGAACCTCTCCTCCCCCTGCCCCCCACGAAGCAGTCAGACACCCGACAAAACCCGGAGGACGTGATGTGTGTGAGCCATGAGCGCACCCGTTCCAAAGACAGCCAAGGACACGCAGAGAGGAAACATACACACAAGTAAGAACGGTAATAACATCGCGTTAGACTGAAAGAAACTTCCTAAGCAGAAGCAACACCCAACCAGGGTTACAGCTGAGGGACGAGCGGAGAGCACCCACGATGACGTGCTCCGAGGCCGACTGCCACATGGGACCTCACCTGCCCATCAAGACCGGTTCCTTTTAAAGGTCAAACAGTACAGACGTGAATCCCCCCAAAGAGGCAAGTCGCACGAACGGGGCAGACCCGAGAGGCCTGTGAGGTGAACCCGCGACCCACGCCCCGGCTCCGGGAAAGGGCGCGGCCGACACTGTGTGCTCGTGGCCCCAAGGAGACGCGCTGGGCTTAACTGCCAGGCCCTGTGACGGGACCTCATGTGGAAACAGGGCCTTCACAGTGGTGAGCGAGTTAAGACGAGGTTACAGGCTGGGCCTACCCCAGCGTGACGGTGTCCTCGTGCAAGTGGGAAATCTGGATGCAGATAGGGAAGACAGCACGTGGGGATGGGGGACGGGGTGATGCATCGACACTCGGGGGGCCCCAGGGACGCGGCAGCCCCAGAACCTGGGAGAGGAGCCTGCAGAGTCTGGCCCTGCCGGCGCCCACGGGCGGCGACACCATCGTTTCTGCAGTTTTCAGCCACCTGCTTGTGGTGCTGCTTCGGCAGCTGGGGGACCAACACAGCCCTGCGGCCGTTCCTCCCCACCATGCTGCCGGCCGCGTCGGGCCGCACCGGGGCCTCCTCACGGCCCTCCGGGGCTCTCTTCCAGAGGCCGTCCCTCCTTTCCACCCTGTGGTTGCTAAGTTGGAAAGAGAAGACAAGGAATCATATTAAATAACACCATCTAGTAATTTGCAATATACGCTGAAGATCCAAGGTAACGTGTTTAATTCAGCCAGGTGTGGGTGGAGAAGGCTGCAACAACGTGGCTTGGTCACTGAACCACTGCTTTCTTTAATGTCTTCCTTGTCTGCCCAGCTGTTCTAAAATTTAAAAGCGGAACCAAACATCTGTCCTGGAAGATGTGTGCCTGACCTCGATCCTGCAATGATACAAACACCAACTCCAGGACAGTAAATTTTACGTTACGCCTTTCCGGATTTTCTTGCATTCCTGCACTCAGAGGTTCCCATGTTTGCTGTCTGGGGTCTATTTTGTTTTCAAGGGAGGACAGGTCTTGCCAAGGGTAGAGCGACAAACAGTAAGGTCGCAGAAACGCCCATTATCATAAGATATTCACTTATAACCAGTGTGTTTGCACCAAATGCCATCACTTTGTGACAAAATACTGTCCACAGATGAGAGTGTGAAAAAAAGCCCTTTAAGCTGCTTTATGTTTATTTTTTAAATGAAAAATTATAATATCAATGCATATTCAGGAATTGGGAAATTAATGCTTCTTCTGACTTTAGAAAAACTAAGTGAAGGGCAGGCAGAGTATATTTTGTGGGAATGGCGTCCTCACACACCTTCAAAAGGTACTTGAGTCCTCAATGGATGTTACTATTCATTTGTTTTAAAAAAGAAGGAACAGGAAGAGAGGTCAGGAGCCGCTAGATAACATGAGAGACGAAGTGGGGAAGACAAGGTCGACCGTACCGGAGAAGAGGGCCGGCACCTGGCGGTCTTTACAGCAGCGACGCGGGACCTGCTAACACTGCTGCAGGGAAACTGCAAGACACACGCCCCAGGGAAGCTGGGGCGTCAACCCCACCGAGACCCTTGAAGTTTCTCGGTTCCTCTGCTTCTCACGCTGGGGCAACTGAGCTGGCTGTTCTCACCGCCTTCTGTAAGTACTGCCTCTCCTGGAGCTCGAGATGCTTTTGGTCAGGGAGGGCGGGGCGGGGAAGGCTCTGAGGCGGGTCTGGCCCTGTCTCCAGGCCCCTCCTGTGCCCCCGCCCCGTGAGTGTGGTGTGACACCTGAGAGAGCAGGTCCTCCTCTGGCGACAGGCACCCAGAGGGAGCCCAGGACGGTGTGCGGCCACGACCCCACTCCGTGCCACCTGCCTCGGTACATCTGTAGGGAAAAGTGACCCCAACGGACACACCCCAGACTCAGGCAGGAAATCCCATCGCACGTACAATTAAACCATGGGGCCACGGAACAGGCGACTGCTCTCGGCCCCCAAGAGGACATAATCCCAGGCAGATGCATAAATTTACAATCCACTTACAATCCGCTCAAAATGTAGCTCTATGAGTCAGTCAACTAAAAGCATATATTTCGTCTTTTAAAGAAGGCCTTATGAGTGTCTGTCGTTTAAATATTTACCAAAATAATCCTTCTAAAACTCATCTGGACACAGAGCAAGACACAAGAATCTCGGACAAGTAGGGCCTGTCCTGTCCCTTAAGACGGCAGCAACGCTGCAGCCGTGTGTTTCCCTGAAGCATCAGAAATGCTGCTGAAGTAACTTACACGTCAAGTCATATTCTGGCTCTCCAGGTGCTGGGATCACCTCAGACTTAATTTGAGCCAGAATTATTTCTAGAGGAAAACAGCACAAAGTTTCAATACTGGGGAGATATTACGGAACGGTAGCAAATCAGGTAACCAAATCAGCGTAGCAGCAGGTACGCGTGTGTACATGTGTGTGAGTGTATTTGTGTGTTAATTGTGTGTGTGTGTATGTGTGTGTGTATCTCAGAATTAAAGTTCAGAGGAAGGCAAGGTAAAGCAAATTAAAGGAAGAAAGTCTGTGATTAGAGTAGAAAAGACAGGCTGCGAAGTTCTGAGTCACGTGCAGAGCACCTATGGGCACCTCTGGCAGGTTTTCACGCATTAGAATTAGATGGGGTCCTGTGAGGCTCCGACTACGGAAGTTCAGGATACAGGGCGTACGATGCTGGGCGGTGAGTTTGTGCGACTGTCGACGCAAAGAGGTCCGACATGCTGGATGTGCATTCACGGAGGAGCAGGCATCTGTCTCCCGCTGGTCACTCGGGGTGGCACCCGGAGGGCCGACAGTGCAAATGACAGGACCGAGCAGAACTCTGGACCCGGGAGGCCACGCGTCCAATGTGGCCTCTTCACACCCCCACCCCGAACTCTTCAAGGACGGGCCGGGGAGCTGGTTCCCGCACAGCAGAGGCGGACCGTCTCCGACCTCCAGGCTCCGCAGAGGACGGGGCCAGGCTCCTCGCGAGAAGCCTCTGTGAGCTGCTTCTCGGGACGTGTCTGTTCACTGCTTCTCCTGGAAGGGTTCACGGAGGCAGCTGGCCAAGCTGTAGGTCCAGTGCTGAGAGCAGAACAAGGGCCTGGGCTGGAGGCCAGACAGTTCTGGGCCAGAGGCCGGATTGGGTGACATGAGGCTCGGTGAGGCCAGGCATGAGGCTGGGGACCCAGCTCCCCTGCGGGGAGGGGAGGGTGAGGGCCGGGAGGCAGTGGCTGAGCGACGCCCAGTTTAGCTGGTGGGCGGTTTAGAACTTGGCTGCTTTGTGCCAGTTCCTGGGAGAAGCCACTAAATCCTCGGAGTTTCCCTGTGGTGGGCGAGTCCTTGGACCATACCTGGCGGTTGATGCCAACGAGGGCTCCGGATGGGGCTGCCCCCCAGAGAGACCCTGCAGGAGAGGAAGCTGGGGTGCTGGCCACCAGTGCCCGCCTTGTGGCCAATGACTCAGCCATCTCGCCCACCCAGCGAAACCCCAAAAAACCCTGGCGTCAGGCTTGGGAGCCGTCGTGGCTGGCCGTGCCCTGCTGTCCTGACAAGTGGACGTGGGGGAGAGCGTGTCCCAGCTCCCAGGGGAGGGGCACAGAAGCCACGTTCAGGGGCCCCCGGACCTCGTCCTCTGGGTCCCTTCTTTCAGTGGTCCTGGTTTGTACCCCTTTTGGCTGTAAGGCTAGTGCTTTCCTGAGCTCTCCGAGTCGCTCTAGGGAGTTACTGACCCTGAGGGAGTTGTGGGAACCCCAAATTTATAGTTGGTGGTCAGAAGTGTGGGTGGCCTGGGGACTCTCAAGCCTGCAGCGGGGGTCTGAGCAAGGGCAGCCTTGGGGGCTGTGCCTTCCGCCCAAGAAGTGGGGTTCACCCCGGGTAGCAGGGCCTGATCCACGGCAGCCTCGCACGGCATCCGGTCTGTGACGTCTGCAGCTCAGCTGTTCTCCGCACCCCAGCACAAGAGGGACACACAGAGGGACCGACGGGAGGCCCCACCAGACCTGGAACCAGAGCTGGGGGGACCCTGGACCCCTCACCTACCCCAGCTCCTTCCCCCTCCCCACTCCAGAACCCATGATGCCATCTGGGTCCCAGCAGAGGCCTGGCCTGTTGGCGTGGAGACCAGATGACAGGACGTTGCCAGCGTTTGGCAGAGTGGACTCTGGGCTCTGCGAGCTGCAGTAGGAGGTGCACGCGGACACCTGCCTACCAGCCACCGTTCCACACGGAACCTTCCTCACACCCGCGATGGACAAAATGCTCTCGCTGAAAACTGGGATCGATTTAGTAATTCCTCTCATAACTACAGTCACCCCTGTTTTGGAACTCCAATTCAGAACACGTGGCCTGTCCAGTACGTCTGTGCTCGGGAGGACCGAAAATCTGAGGTCTGATTGTCTAGGAAATCTGACGTGCGGTTGTCTTTGTAAGCAGCCGTGTGGCAAAAACGTGCACCTTCAGATACTCAATTTCACAGTCAACAAGCATCTTATCACAGAACTTCAAGAGTCAAGAGGAACTCCAGGCTGAAGCAAACGCTGTAAAAACAACATGGACGCTGCTCCCTGCCTGATGCCCAAGCATGTTAAATAAGATGGGGCCAAGATCTTGATCCACCACTAAGCTGGGAAGAAGCAGAGGGAGACCCCAGATGCCCCCAAACAGAGAAGCCCAGAGCTCAAGCCACAGGCAAGCACGGCAAGGGGCGGGGTAGTTCCTGACAGGCGGGGCACGCAGACACGGGTCCTGACGCCCACGCGGAGGACGGAACTGCTGCCCTGGCGGGCAAGCGGGTCAGAACAACCTGCCCTTGCTGGGGCGGGGGGCAGGATGCCTTGTCTTCAGACCCTGAATGGAAACAAAAGTCTCTCTCGTGGGCAAGGGAGACCAAGAGTCTGCGTCATATAGGGTGCCCCACCCTAATACAGGAAAACTCTCATGTACTTAACACGCCAGCTGGGACCACTCTCCTTAAAACCACTTCGGAGGAACATCCCCCACACTCAGGGTTCCTGGGTCTTCCGAACGGTTCTCCCAAGAGGAAGGGAGACATCGAAGATAAGTTTACAATGAAATTTATAAACCACGCAGAAAATGATCCATAAGGAGGCAATGTTGGCAAAATGTAACAGAAAAGGCAAACGGGAGGATTTAACGCCGTAAGAAACTGAGACACAATGTAATCATCTGAAAGGCACCACACAGCAGAAATTAATGAAAAGGAAAACAACAGAGAACACTGACAAAAACCCAGAAGCCAGTCAATTGAAAAGTCTAGTAAACTCGGAAGACACCTAATCAAGATTATCAGGAAAGAAGAGGAAGCAAAAATAAATAACCTTAGGAATGAAAAAGGGTTGTGACAATATACACAGCAGAGATTCACGAAACCACAAGAGAAAATTATGAGCAATAGAAACATAATTGGAAAACATAAATGAAATGAATCATTTTCAGGAAAAAATACAAAGTTCCAAAACTGAACTGAAGAGAGCAGAACCTGACCGTTCTCACAACATGAAACGGCTGCGTCGGAATTCGGCTCCCAGGAGACTCCCCGCACCCACAGCATCAGCTATTCCCTGTCTTTCAAAGATTTTCCTGTAGTCAAGAGCCACCTTGATACTAAAATCGGACAACAAAAATATGAGGAGGAAAAATAAGTGAATTTCACTTCTCAAAAAAGATTAGCAACTGAATCCAACAAAGGAAATCAACAAAACTTCGGAACCAAAAAGGGTCTAACCTGACTGCAGACTTCCTACAGCAGGACGTCTGTCAATGTCATTTGCTTTACTAAGAGCTAAAAGAGAAAAGACCCAATAACATCTCAGAGATCAAGAGCAAGCATTCCATCCGTTCAAAATTTAAAAAATTTTAAAAACTAGGAATACAACTTCCTTAGTTCAATAAAGGTTTTCTAGTAAAATCATTCAGCAAACATCATCCTTGGCAAAATGAAATACTGCAAACCTGATGGGTCTCACGTCACTCCTTTCATTTAACACTATACAGCGGATCCTACATAACTAATAAAATAAGAAAAATGACAAGATGTGTAGGATTAGAAAGGAAGACAGCAAATATTCACTGCAGACGATACATCTGTGAAAATGCTAAGAGAATCTATCATCAAACAACTATAACTCATACGTGATTTGTTTTAAGGATGGAAGACACAAGGTCAAAATCCAAAACCGTGTGCCTACATACCAGCAGCAAAACCAGCTACAAAATAATTCTACCTTGTTTGCCGTGGAACTAATGTTGATTATGTTTCCAGCCTTATTGAGATACAGATGGCACGTACCACTGTGTAAGTTAAAGAGTAGAACGTGATGGTTTGCTGCACGTATGCACTGTGAAATGACGACCGCAACGAGGCTAGTTAACATGTCCATCACCTCACACTGTTACTTGGTGTGTGTGTGGCGAGAATGTGTAAGATCTCCTCTCAGCAACTTTCGTGTTACTGACCACAGTCACCAGGCCGGCACCAGGTTTCCAGCACCTGCTCATCCTCTAAGTGAAAATCTGTGCTCTTTGACCATCCTGTGGCTTCCCCACCCCTGCCCTGGGAAACGCCAATTGACTCTCCATTTCCATGGGTTTGGTTTTTAAAATTCCACATGGAGGAGAGATTACACAGTAACTGTCTTTCTCTGTCTGACCTATTTCACTTAGCACAACACCTTCAAACTTGACTATATTGTTGCAAATGGCAGGGTTTCCTTCTTTTTATGGCTGAGTAATATTCCATGCATATACATAAAGTAAAACATTATAAAGAAGAATATTGATAAACTTGATGGGATTAATTTTTAAATTCTATGCAATAAAAAGATACCATACAAAAAGATAAAAGATAAGCTATACCTTTATCTTTGTAACATATATAATGAACCGAAAAAGTATTAGTATTCAAATATGATATTATAAGATTATATAACCAAATATTATACCATATATAAAAATAGATAACATTTGTATGTAAATCATTATATTTATGTATTTTAATGTAAGACAGTTGACCCTTGAACAACGCTGGTTTGAACTGCAAGGTTTTTTTCAGTAGTAGATACTACAGGACTGTGGTTGGTTTAATCACGGATGTGGAACCGCCGATACGATGGACTGACTGTAAAGTTACACTCAGGTTTTCGTGCCTGTGTGGAGGGCTGGCACCCTAATTCTCACATCGTTCACGGGTCAACTGTGTACATTTATGGAATATATAAAACGCATATGGTATTTATAACACATGTATAATGTAGTCCATATAATACACTGCAAATACCGTGCATGCACCATTCATGAGACATAAACGATATGTACATGTTCCCAATTCCAGGCCCCTCTAGACTTCACGCTCACTTAAGGGAGAGAAACGCTGAGAAGCGTGTGCGATGGTCTCCGCCCAGGCTCGCTGAGGACTGAGACCTGGCCACAGACTAGGGGCCGGGCCCCTCCCTTCCATGCCTCACCACTGCATCACAGGGCTTCTGCACAGTAACAGGTAAAGAACTGAGCCTCTCAGACTTCATTTAAGAAGAAGTCTCTAGGGAAACCCAAAGAGGACACAGGAGACAAAACAAACTGAAAAACTACTAGGCTCTGACTCCCATGGTCACGTAAACAGTAAATAACGCCTGACTCACAGCCAGAGACATGCAGAACCTCGCACAGAAGGCCCATCTACCCCGGTTTCTTTTCCCCCATACATCGTGCCTGGCTTTCAGCAACAAATAAATCCCAAAGCACATTCAAAGGCAAACAAAACAAAACAGAAACAAAAATCACTGCCTGAAGAGGCAAAGTGAGATCAGAACCAGACTCAGACTCAGACAAAACACAGATTGGGAATCATCAGACCAGGGATATTAAATGATTATGATCAATATGCTAAGATTGCTAACAGAGAA
Source organism: Aethalodelphis obliquidens (assembly GCF_003676395.1). NCBI lineage: Eukaryota > Metazoa > Chordata > Mammalia > Artiodactyla > Delphinidae > Aethalodelphis > Aethalodelphis obliquidens. Next base: position 732,737 of record NW_020837949.1, on the reverse strand, counting down.
AATGGACAGCGTGTAACAGCAGATGGGTAGTATAAGTAGAGAAATGGAAACGCTCAGAAGGAATCAGAAAGAAATGCTAGAAATTGGAACACTGTAGCAGAGACGGTGAAGGCCTAGGCTGGTCAGGGCTGAGGAAGAGGCCCCCAAACTGCTCTGCGGAGAGAGAGTGAAAAAGACAGAGGAGGTTACCCAGCAATGAGAGGGGGCTGCACAAGGCCTACCTCGTGTGATGGGAAAACCGGAAGGAGAAGAAACAACTGAAGACATGACGGCTGAAAACGTTCAAAGGAGTGACGCACACTGAACCACACGTCCAGGAAGCTCGGAGAGCACCGAGCCCGAGAAATTCCCACAAAGTCTGTACCTGCGACATCGCATTCAAACTACACGACACCACAGACGGAGAAGATCGTGAATGAGCGACAGGGAAAAGCAGCTACCGAGAAGCAAGGGCAGACTTGCGCCGACGTTGCTTCCGGAACCACGCGAGCAGGAAGGGAACGCAATTCAACACTTAACGTGCGAAAGAAAAAGCACACGCACCAGCCGAGCAGTTCCGGATCCTCCAAAGGTGAAGGAGGGATAGAGACCTTTTCTGATAGAAGAAAAATGAGCGAGTTCGTCAACAGCTGATCCGCCTTGAAAGAAATGTTGAAAGAAGTTCCTTAGAGAGAAGGAAAGTGACGTAGGTAAGGAATGAGCGTCTACTTAAAGAAACAATGCAAATATCGAGGGAAAACACTGCAGGCTTCAGGGAGGCAGTGCAGAGGCCCCCGGGGGAGCCTGCCTGGAATGTGTGAGACTCAGCAAGAAAGCCGGGGGAGCTGAAATGGACCTACTCGTTATTAAAGGGACGTCGAAAACAAGAATAAAAATACATTATCTGTATAAAAATCGTTGACTGCTTTTTCCCAAGTAGTTCTTAATACCATTAATATAAAGAAACAATCGAAAGCTACAAATAGTCAATATTTATCGTCTTGGAAAACCTCTGGCCAGAAAGCCTGCGCACTTAGGTCCAGAAAGAGGAACTAAGTTTGTGTGGGTTTGGTTCGTTTAAGGTCAGCTCTCAGCTTTTCCTAACCCTTTGTCACGAGACTCTTCTCAATAACATCCTTTCCTACCGATGACTAAGCTCGTGTTTGAAAAGACAGATTGCCTTCAAGCCACGTCTAGCTCCTTTATTAATGCTTCTACCTTGCAAAGCTCTTATTAAACACATGGCTTGGGGGTCTTCCTGTATAGATATTACCTGTTAGAAGCCTTCTGGAAGGTCAATGTCAAGAGGAAGATGTCTGTGTTAAAGGAAGATGCAATTAAACACGCCAAGAGATTCTGAAGCTGGGCACGCGACCCGGGAAGACGTGCCTGCTGCATCCCAGGGCTCACACACAGGCCACACAGCCTTCATGAAACGCGCAAGGTTAACTTACTTCACTCGCTGAAAGGTGCGCCGAGCACCTACGTGCACAGGGGACGGAGGGAACGGTGAGGACTCCACGGGCGAGGACAGACCCGCCACCAACACTGCGTCTCACACTCCTGTCCCACACCACGGCACGTGCAATGTTCATAAAATTAATTAACCCCCAAAGCAACCCTGTAGGATGCTTGAGATCAGAAAATTTTAAAACACTTTATCTGAGTTATAGGATTTTATAAACCAACAGCCCATGAAATGTCCAGAGCAGTCTTTGGTTAAATAAAAAATGATTGAGTGGTACAGAAAACAGGAGAGAAATTATTAAGCTGGCTTATCTAGGGAGCACTTGACGGGATGAAGAGTGAAGAACCGGAGAGAGAGGGGGAGGAGCTGCGGGCACTCTCATTATCCATCTCATCAGTGTCTGGCCCTCATCCTCCCCCTGCAGATGCCTCACCTCTGCAGAAACTGGAAAGTAACAAAGCGAAGCCGCTTTCCAACACGTGTGTCCTTCCAGTTCCTACTAAACAGGGAGCCGGGTCTAAATGAGTTGCAGCCCCAAAGGGAGACCAGTGGTCAGGGGCCTGGGAGGGAGGCACAGCCGGGGTCGTGGAAGACCCGGTGGGAAGGAGGCCTGGGGGAGCAGGGGCTCGGGACCCCGAGTCGTTGTAACATCACACTCGGCGGCAGAGGGCAAGGGGCACAGGAGCAGCTGAGTTAACGGCGGCCCCAGATGACCACGATGGGACCGGCCGGATGCTGGCCGCCCGGGAAAGATGCCCTTCCTGCACACAAGCCGCCAGAAGTTCAGCTTAATTACACGAAACACCGAGGAGGGGACGCAGGGCGGTCTTCCATTCTCACCAGGAGCAGCTGGAAGCCGAGAGGAGAAACAGGCGCGCAGGAGAGGCGATCCCCGCTGGGTGGCTTTTGAGCCAACTTCCCATATTAAAAACAAAAAGGGGCCCCTCGGTTAGACCTCCCTGTGCTGAAGCTACACATGTGCGTCGACCCCGAAATCAATGGGAATTTATGCTGAAACCACCCAAAGGTACAGCTGGGGATCCGACGCAGTTAAAAAAGGCAAGGGCTTTCTGGAAAACAGGCACATTACGTGCAGCACGGCATCTGTCTCCGGAGAAGACGGCAGCGAACAAGCAGAGCTAAGTCAGCCGCTGTGTCAGGCGGCTCCAGGCGGCTGGAGAAATAATAGTTTTTATTTAAAAAAAGTAAATTGGGAAGATGTTTACATTCGTCAGATTTCCGCTTCCAGTGGTAAAGATCCTGGCTGTGCAGGTAGACGCTGGCTTTGCATCCCGAATGCCCTGGTGGTGCTGGCCTGGGTCGGCACCGTGAATGTTCACGTCGGGAGGAGATGCAGAGGCAGAGTGGATGCTGGACGGAAAGCGGGGAGGTGAGCGCAGGGTGCGGACACGCCCTGGATTCAGAGCATCCTTCCGTCGGCAGAGATTCCAGAGATCACTTAGCAAACACCTCCTGTTTTATAACTAGGGGCCTGAGGAATTGAGAGAGCGAGCAACTGGTAATCATTGCACCACGAGTTAGCGACAACTAACACAACCGGTTAGCGACAGACCCAGGGGCAAAACCTAAACCCCGGGGTCCTGACACTGCCTTTCCAAGAGCCCCCTTCAGGTAACGAAGTCCGTCCTGGACTTACCTGCGAGCACGTTCCCGACACTGTCCCTGCGCTAATGACGTAAGCCCCGCCGACACTGCAGGGTGTGGGCACCTGGTGCCTCTGGACGAGGCGGCAGAGCAGGGGGAGCGCCCACCCGAGGGGCTCCTGCGCCTCCTTAACTGGGCATGAGTTTCCCAGCCATAATCCCTCACCCGCCACCTACAGACTGAGCCCTGTCCTCTGTGCACCTGCGGCCTGGTGCCCGTCCCGCCGACTTGCAAGAAGGCCGTCCCCACCTACCGAGGCTTATTTCTAATTTAACCTTGGTCCACCTGGATCGGCAGAGGGGCAGGCCATGAGGCTACAACCAACCGGGAGAGGGCGGGTGGCCCCCAGCTGGGGTGGAACCTCCAGACACATGGCTGACCCACACTGACCCCTCTGCTCCCCGAGAGCGTCGCAGCGCCTGCTCTGCACGCGGCACCTTGTGGTACCAGCTGCTCTCTCCGGGCGGGGTCAGCCGTGGCGGAGTAACGGGAAGAGTCGGAAGGACTGTGTAGGGGCCAAGCACCACAAACAGCTCAGTGGGCCGAGGGCCAACGAGGGGCCTCCTTCCCCCTCAAGAGGCCTTTGGTCCGACAGGAAGACGAGGGACACGCATGATGACCAATTACGTCATCGTAGCCCCAGGAAAAGAAGGGCCGGAGTGTCCAGCCTGCCTGTCCCAGGCAGGGACACGCAGCCCGGCAGCGCGAGTGGCACCAGGGCGGGAGCCCGGGAGGATGCAGGTGGTGCTGGGGCCGGAGGGCGGGTCTGAGAGGGGGCCAGAGCCGGGACAAGGGGCCACGTGCAGACGGCTGGACTCTTCGCCAGACACAAGGGGCCACCTGGGCATCCTGGCACCAGCACTGCAGGGGAACAGAGGGCGGCTGCGCCGGGGTCAGGGCCCCGGGCGGATGGAGCAGGGAAGGCAGGCCCCCGCCAAGCCCCCTTTCCAGTGCCCCAGGCCCGCCAAGTCCTGCCCGTCCCGCCACCAGGCCCCTTCCTGAGCGGCCCCGCCCGGGGCCTCGGCGGCTCCGGGGACTGGCCTCTGCCCGCCCGGCTCCTCCGCCCTCAGCTGGCCGTCCCCGCTGCCTCCTGGCCACCCCGTCTCAGCTCCCGAGGCCTTCGCTCTACTGGTGGACGCTGCCCTGTCTCCTCACCTGCTCATCGAGACCCTCGAATGGCTGTGTAAACACCGAGGCCGGAGGCCGGACCTGGCGCTCAGAGCCACAGCTGACCCCCGAGTTCTGGGGCTCGAGTTCCCGCATGCCAGCCCAGGGCTGCCCCTCGCTGCCCGGGAGATGCTCGGTGCTCAGCCACCTTCGGGGCCCCAGAAGTTAAACAACACAGGACACTAACCCACTGCGAACAACTGGTGGGTGCCCTGACCAAGAACACATGCCCAGAAAGATGTGTCCAACCAAACCGCTGCTTACGTCTCCTAAGGAAAGTTACAGTTAAACCTGCTGATAGACTTACTCCGAAGAGCAGAAGCATTCGCTGAGCGCAGCTGTTCATGGATCATCTTCTATCTTCTCTTCGAATCAAAGAAAAACCATCCGCCACAGAGCGGAGCCTCTACCCCATGCCCCGTCCTCCCCGCCCGCGGGCACCGCTGCACTTCACGTTCCCCTGGCCCAGTGCCCTGTTGCTTCACCAGCAGAGGTAAGTGGGACTCAACTCTGTCCTGACTACGACTCACGCCTGCAGGCCTGAAGCCACCCACCTCGGGAGGTCCTGCTGTTCTGGGGCCTCTGGGGGCTCACGGACAGGCTCCGAGTCTTCCCCTGGGGCTTCCTCACCACCCACAGGCCACGCGCCTGCATCCGTGGCCTCCCGCTTCCCCAGGCGCACACCCTCCCGGTGCCGACGGTCCTGTTGCGGCCTCGTCTCTGCAGCCAGGCTGGGCTCCTCTCTCCACAGGGTTCAGAGGCATCCCTGGCTGGGGAGCGGGGGAGGGCCCCATCCCATCTGTCTCTCCCGCCATCTTGCCTGCCTGTTCCCGGCTCCTCAAGTACCTGCCCACGGCAAAGGAAAAGCCCATTCATCACTCTCGCACCTCTGCTCCTACAAAGACGCTCGACGCATCAGAGGCCCCGCCAACCCCGTCTCCGTCCAGCTGCACTGACCGTCTCTGTCCACCACTGCTCCACTGGGTAAGTTTCGCTCCACCCACTGCTGCATTTACAAAAGCCATTCCTGCAGGGAACAGTCCGGGAAGCACCCCGCCCCCAATGACCGTGTGCAGGGTGCTGGTGAGCAGACTTATGAGGACAGAGAGGGTGGAACCCAGAGATGCTGGCCCCCCAGTGGGGCGCCCAGGCCCAGAGGTCCTCTCGTCTGAGAGCTCCAGCCTCCCTCCGCCGGTTCCAGCTAAAGGATGAGAAGCAGAGGTGATGGTGAGCAGGGCGACCGTGGCTGGCAGCGCCTCAGAGGGTGTGTTTGGGGGAGCGAGGGGGCGCGTGCTGTCACCGTGGAGCCGGGCGTGGCTTCCCCGTGGGGGGCCCCAGGCTCTGACAGTGCTGTGCATGTGGAGGGCGGGAGCCCCGTCTGGTGCTCTGGGCAAAGCTCAGCGCCTGGGGTCCGGTGTGACGCTGGGGACAGGCCGGGGACGCACCCCTCCTCTCCACTTCTACGTGCCTGCGTGCTTGCTGGCAGACTCCCTCACACCTGCACTCGTGTTTGCATGCTCACGCCCACGCTTGGCAGTGCTCTCACGTTGCACGCGGATCCTCGCACACTCGCTTGCACACTCACCCTGTTTTGCACGCTCACACCCATGGTCACACACTCACACGTCCACAGTGGATTCACGGGTTGCCCTGGTGTCGGGTGCCCCCAGGGCTCCTGCAGATCAGCGCCCAGGGCAGTGACACGGCCCTGCTGAGGGTCCGCAAGTCACGCTGCGTTTTACGGAAGGAGGAAAGCAGCCGACCTGCACTGGGGCAGCCCAGGCCCCACGAGTACCTGGCACTTGACCTTTCCGCATTTTGACGACGCACAGCGCTGATTACAAAGTGTCTCAGCTGGTAATAAGTTCACTGCATTTTTCTTCAAATGTGTTTCTTATTCAGTTCACAGATGAATCCAATTAGCATATCACTGTGGCTGATTACATATGCCTCATGTAAATTTACATGTCAAAACACACACTGAACCTACACAGACAAGGCTGCCAGGCCTCGTAAACGGCTTTGCGGGCAGCGGCAGCTCGAAGCACAAAGGCTGAAGTTTCAATCTGCGATGAATACCTGGCACGGTGGGAGGACAGCTCCTAGCTGGCGTCACTCACGCCCGAGGGGAGGGGTGAGTACACACGTGCGCCTCTGTCTCTGACGAGAAGCCCTTGACAGGAGGGTCCCCGTCTGCATCGGAGGCTGTCACCTCGGACGAGCTCATCGGGAGATGGACACTCAGCCTCTGATCCAGAGAGGGTCCTGGGCAGTGAAGTCGAGAGGCTGTTCAGACAGACGGTGTTCTCTCCAACAGCAGGATTAAATTCACGTGGAACGACTCCTACGCGGAGACTCTTTGTCGAGCACGTGCCCACGTTCATCATGTGCAGCATCTTCCTATAGTAAGTGACCTCCGCTGACAGCTCCGTCACTTGTTCCCTGGCTTCTGACGTTTTCTTCAGAAGGGAGCAAAAACTGTCTGGAAATTGGGCTTTGAAAGTTAAGGAAGGACTGAGGGCCCTCCCTGGATTCCTCCAAAAGCAATGACTGTGGAGTTTGTGGGTGACTGGGGGACATTCTTAAAATAATGAAATGGTTCACTGTCAGAAACGTCGGGGCCCAGGGGGGCTCTCGGGCTGACCCTCGCCTCCCTGCCACATGCGGGGGCCCTAGGGGCCCCCATCTCGGCCAGGGAAGCTGCTGCAGGGGTACAGCTGTTCCCTCCGAGGCCCAGGTCCCCAGGCTGCTGCCAGCCAGGGATGGAAGGCGTGGGGCTGTGAGCGCCCGTCCGGCTCCTGCCCCCAGCAGCCTCGAGGCAGGGGCTCTGCTGAACGGCGCCCTCCTCGGAGCCCTGATGGCGGCCATATGGCAACACAGAAGTTCTGCTTTTTCACCACCACGTCGTTGGGTGGGGGGGGGGGGCTGTCCTTTCAACCTCGGATCACGTCAGTAGAGGCGGTTCCCATAACCTCACCCAGAAGGTCCGCCTGGGACAGAATCTCAGGGAGCAGAGAGTGGGCGTCAGAGGAGCTCAGACCGTGGAAAAGCTCACGATGGGGCAGACGTGCCACAGGACCCGACGGAGGGGCGCCCGCGGGGTCAGAGCCACCGCTGCAGCGACGTCGGCGGCTTCCCAGAGGAGCAGGAAAAGTGGGGCGGGGGCTCTGCATCTCCTCATTAGGCCTGTGACACCGGGGTGGCTTCTGGGGGAAGGCCAGCACTTAGTGTGGAATAGAAGAAAACAGGTTATTCGAGAAAGAGAAAAAGAGAACACGTTCAGGACCCACTGCAGCATCTTACGCCCAATGCGCGGTGCTCCAAAGAGCGAGGAATATCGCGACCAAATGGGAAACAAACTTTGCTGTGTGTTTTATTACAAACTGTTAAAGCGATTAAATTTGCTTCGTGCGGTAAAAGAAAAACATTTAACCATGACAGGCATGTTGTGGAGGCTGCATGTAAGGAAGTTTCCCTTTGTTTACATAGTGTTTAAACCAACTGTGGAAGATTTAAGGAAACTCCAGAGAGAGAGTGGGATCCCGTGGGGAGGAGACGCCTTTCCAGAGACACTGGATGGACGGGGCCTCTGATCTGGGGTCCCTGGAGGTGGAGGCGCCCTGGCGGGGCGGAACCACGGCTGCACAGGACCTGGCCCACACGGCGCTGACGCGGCAGAGCTTCAGCCGGCCGCCCCAGCGGGGATGGCGGTGGGCGGCCTCACGCACAGGCGCATGGGGAAAAGCCCCCTCCGGAGGGGCGTGCGCCCCATGCCAGGGCGGCCACAGAAAGAAGGGCAGGTCGGGGGGAGAGCAGACCTTCCCACGGGGACCGTGCGGGGCTCACGTCCACGAAGCTGCCCGAGTCCAGGGTCTTACAAACATTAAATTACTCTCCGAGACGCAGTTTTTATCCTGCAAGCATTTCCGAACACCTTCCCGTGGCTGGTGGGAGAGGCCTGCCGGCAGCCCAGCTCTCCAGCATCCAGTGGCCACAGGAGGCCCCACGGGGGGCAGGGGGGACGGACTCTGCACCCCCGACTCACACCTCCACCTGGACGCGGCCAGGTGACAGAGCCGGGATCCTGCGAGCCATTCACCCCTGACGCTTCTGTCCCTCCGTCCAGTCCATCAGCTCCCACTGGGGTCCCCTGCTGCCTGCATCCGTGCCCCGAGCGCCGACCAGCCCAGGAGACGCCCTGGTTTCCACGCCTCTGCCTGCTCGGCAGCCCCCGTGGTGGTCGGCCGCCAGAGGGATGCTTCCAGCCGGCACCGCCCAGCCCTGCCTTCCTTGCAGCCTCGATCCAGCCACCTGCCTCCTCAGGCCCCTGTGGCCCGGCTCACATCTCTGCACGGGGTCCTGCCTCTCCTGCCTGCTCTCTGCCTGGAACGGCCACCCTCCTTCACTGGCTCTGTCAACACCATCAAACCCCACTCATCTCGAGGCAAAGGGAGGCCCTCCTCCTGCAGACTCGGTAGGTCTCCTCACAGATGCTCCGTAAATCACAGCCCCTCAGCGGTAGCTGTGCGTCTCCTACAGACAGACGCCCAGGGACGGGGTGGGCCGGCCGTGCGCGCAGTGCCCACGGGGCCGTGCTGCTCTCGGCCCCGTCAGTCCTGGGGCAGTGTGGGGAGAACCACTTCATGACGGCTCTGTTGGGTTTGTTTTCAGCATGAACGCTTGCCCTGTGCCCCAGGTGGGGTCAGGCACTTGAGGCCCCCGAGGCCCACCTTCTTTCCGATTCGAAGCACCCTTCTCCAGTGACTACGGTCAACCCGACAGGTTGGCTGCCAGGCGTCACCTCATCAACACCCTTCCAGTCGCCTCCCGACAGTTCACAAGCCGACGTTCTCACCAGGGAAGGTGGGAACTGCCTGACGTCTATAAAGCCAGGTGGGACGGGGCGTTGGTCAGGTGCCGGGGCTCAGAGCTCGGCAGCCCTCAGAGCTCCTCTGACCGAAGGTGGGACTGGGGTCCGGGGGCGATGCCCGCACGCGCCGCCCCGCGGCAGCCGGCAGGCCACACAGCCCTCCCGGCCTCACACGCGCCACGTGCAAGGCGGGCAGCCGCACTGCCGCGCCTCCGTCCGCGCCCGGGACCCACGTTTCCTCTTTCCCTTTTCCACGCCCTCACCTGCTTGGCTCCCCTGCTGGCAATTCCAGAAGGAGCCGGAGACACCCCTCCTCTAGTCCGGCCTGCAGGGGCCTCGGTCAAGGCTCCGATCCCACCACATCCATTTCTCCAGCCAGAATCACGCAACTTTTGGGAAAGTGTGATTTGAGACGAACCTCCTCTCTTAAGACAAGCGCTCGGAAGCCCATGAAGCACGGCGTACGCCCGCCACTACCACTGATCTATGGAGGCTGGCGTCACTCTGTGCGATGCTCGGCCAGGCCCGCTTCCTGGCCCTGAGGCCACAGCACCCGGGTCCAGGCGCGAGAGGAAAATAGCACAGATGCCTGCGCCACGCTCTCACTCGCGTGTGGTCTGTGCGGCAATCTAAGGGGCCCAGGCGATGGGAGGCCCCGCGCCGACTGTGCTGCCCTGGGCAGCTCTGTGCCGGGGGCCTCATTTGCTTCCGCTCAGAATCACTGCTTAGCCGTCCACAAAGACAGCTCTCCACACAGAGCGCCGTCTACAGAGAGCCGTCTACACAGAGCTGCCTACACAGACAGCCGTCCACACAGACAGCCGTCCACACAGACAGCCGTCCACCCAGAGAGCCGTCCACACGGAGAGCCGTCCACACGGAGAGCCGTCCACACGGAGAGCCGTCCACACAGAGAGCCGTCTACACAGACAGCCGTCCAGACAGCCGTCCACCCAGAGAGCCGTCCACCCAGAGAGCCGTCTACACAGACAGCCGTCCACACAGACAGCCGTCCACACAGAGAGCCATCCACCCAGAGAGCCGTCCACACAGAGAGCCGTCTGCACAGAGCTGCCTACTCACTGTATCTGAAGGATGCCAATGGCTCCATCTTTCTCAGAACAACCCTTTTCTCAATGACACTGTCTTCCTCCACATAACCTTGACCCCACCCACTGCAGTGACTTCCCGAAGGCCATCTGCTGGGGGACACCTGCTGGTTATAGGCAGGGGTGGAAGGTCCCCTCCCATGAGCGGGACCGCCTGCCGGCCCATCGCGCTGTCCTCCAAGCGCAGCTGGACGGGGTCCTCATGGCCCTGTGCACGTGACCGTCCACAGAACTGCAGGTGGTCTGGTGTCCCCTAGAAAGTCAGGACCAACGGTCCACGTGGGGCACGAGTAGCTAGCAGCAGTGATGGCTGATGCTCTGCCTGCTTCCGAGGGGATGGAAAGCAGCTTCCAAGGAGCTTGGGGCAGTGACACGACATAGTAGGACAGTGTGAAACAGCAGTACAGGATGGGACACAGCAAGACAGGATACAACAGGCATGACACGTGACAGGAAACTGTACGCCATGCTCCCGGGTGGGAAATGGTGAAGGCATGGGCACGGAGTCCAAGCGTGAGGCTCTGGGCCATCAGGGCGAAGAGAAACGATGGGCTCAGCAACTCTCAGCACCTCCCGGTAGGAATCCTGAGAGCTCCCCGGAACACAGCCTTTACCCTGGCCGCGAGCTCCGAGGTGTATCGTGGAGCTTCCTGGCGGAGAGCCGCAGAGAAGCTCCCTAACCGGCTGCAGGTGTGCTGTCCCCCGAGGGCTCCTTTCAGTGGCCAGCATGGACACGTCTTGGGGAACCTCCAGGAGTGGCTGGTGAACCACCCTCGGCACTCAGGCCTCCAGCGCCAGCTGCTCTCCAGTGGTGTTCTGGCCGCATGAAGGTAAGTCTCAGGTAAGTGTCTGAGAGGCACAGAGGCCGCCAGCTGTGCCTTATGAGGATGGTGTCTGCCAGCGGTGCTGTGCGCGGCGGGGATGGGGTCACGGCAACAGCACAGCCGCAGGTCAAGTCCACGACGGTTCAGGACTCTTGCTTCCATGATGGGTGGACAGTACAGCAAGTGGAACCATTCATTAAACTGGCGCTGGGAACCGTTTCACTCGTTCATGTTTTTTTTTTGGCTGTGCCGCGGGGCATGTGGGATCTAGGTCCCCGACCAGGGAGGGAACCCGCGCCCCCTGCGGTGGAAGCGCGGAGCCCTAACCACTGGGCCGCCAGGGGACTCCCTCACTCAATTCATTGTTAGAACAACAAAGTTGAAAATCCACCAGGGCCTTCAAATAATAACACATTCTAGATTTAATTACAGATAAACGAAATCTGACTTTTCTTAAATGATGAGACATTTCATATTCAGAATGGAAATTACCCCAGAGCATGAGAATGTCACTGTCTCTCTGCATTATTTTAGAAGAAGAAAGTTACATGATCATTTGGTTCTTGAGAATGTTTCTTTAAAGTCGAGAAGAAGGAGGACTCGTGTGAGGGTACGCCCCACCCTCAGGTTCCAGCCCAACCCAGGTCGCCGAGTTCTGGGCCAGGTGCTTCCTCCCTCCTTCCCGAGGCGCCCGCCTTTCTGGCTCCAGGTGGGAAAGAGCCTTAACTGGGTGTGCGTCCCAAGGAGGCTGGGCTCAGACACCCAGGGCTGCGCTTCTTCTGCAGCGTCTTCGAATGTCTCCCAAGGTCTTCAACCTAGAAAGACCCTCAGAGCTCTAAAAGGGGTCCCGCTTTCCAGGAGGACACGTGAGGCACTTACAACGTGCAGTGGAGACGTTCCAAAACATTGTGAAACACAAAAAATGATTTCCACGGGAAGATGTTAAGGCTAAGGTTACTTCTAGGACTCTGAGTGGTCCCAGCTCTCACCCAGTGGGCCGCCTTCTGGAGGTGCCGGCCCTGTTGGGACTTCGGGCTGCCTCAAGAAAGAGCCGGTGATGGGAGCCAAGCGGGCCCAGGTCCCACGGGCAACCAGACCCCGTAGCAGGTCCCGAAGGCTGACCAGCGCGAAGCAGCCAGCAGACCCTCCGGCCTTTCCCCTCGTCCTGGGAAGAGTCACAGGGGAGCAGTCATCGCTACAGATGATGACCTCAGAGCTGGGGACAGAGCAGGCTGGTTCCCATCTCCTCCACCAGCAGCAAAGCCAACGCAGAAGCGCTGGGACGGCCTGGACAGTCAGAGGTGTGTCCAGATGGGCGGAGGGAGGGGAGGGAGGTTAGGATGAAGTTTCTACTTCCGTATAAATGAAGCTGTCATAAACGCACTTTTAACCAGGACGCCTCCATTCAGGGCGGCTCCTGAACAGGGCACGCACGTTTCGAGCGCCCACATTTTCCTTTTGTCCACACCACTGTTCCTGCCGACCACAGACACCGTCTGCGCCCCTGCATGGCAAAGCCCCAGCGGGCGGCGGGTCTGGAGACCTCTGCAGATTCAGGTGGGTGTCTGGGGATGTCTGTCTACAGCAGCCAGAGGTTCCCAAGCGCCTGCATCACAGCAGCCCCCGCGGGGCTGGTTCCAACACGGACTACGCCCCCTCCCCAGAGGATGGGCTTCAGGACACCTGGGGACCCAGGAATTTGTTTTTTTGGTTTTTTTGCAGTACGCGGGCCTCTCACTGCTGTGGCCTCTCCCGTTGCGGAGCACAGGCTCCGGACGCGCAGGCCCAGCGGCCATGGCTCACGGGCCCAGCCGCTCCGCGGCATGTGGGATCTTCCCGGACCCGGGCACGAACCCGTGTCCCCTGCATCGGCAGGCGGACTCTCAACCACTGCGCCACCAGGGAAGCCCAGGAACTTGCATTTTTAACAAGTTCTCAGTCGATACTGATGTGGTCGCTCTGGGGGACCACACACTGAAAACCACCGTCCTAGGACTCTGCACAGGGCCACGGAGTAAAGAGTGCAGCCTTTGGGGCCACACGGCCATTCTGCCACACCGCTCCCCTGCGCGGAAGGGAGAGCTGCCAGCCAGACGCAGACGTGGGAGCCTGGCTGGGCGCCAACCGTGGTTTGCCCAGGAGCCGCAGGAAGCCAGCCTGGCCGAGGGCCGCCCCTGGGGGAGGAGGGGGAGGCCTTGTGGGTCGAATGGGCAGTGACAGGCGGACTGGGAGGCTTCCTGCTAAGCTGGTGCGGATCCGGGGTCCGGGGTCCGGGGAAGAGGCAGGGCTGGGAGATGCAGGAAGGGCAGCACGGGGGCTGGAGGAGGAGCTGGTGGAGGTACGTGAAGGGCTGGGCTGCAGGGGCAGTGGGCTGCGGGGTCCCGGGCAGCAGCCCGGGCAGAGCCCTGGCAAGCAGGCGGCCCCTCTGCAGGGGCTCCGGGCCCGGCCTGCCCTTTCCTTTCACTCCCTCACTGTGCAGGAGGAGGAAACGAGGAAGCCGGGGAAGCGCCAGGGGTGCCGCCCTTGCTGCCCCGTGGTTTGCTCGTCTCTGCCAAGGTCCCTAGAATCACGGAGGGCCCAGCGCAGAGCAGCCCTGCTCCGAGCTCTGCAGCTAAGAGAGGTGAACAGCAGCCCCTGCAGGACGGCCTGCTGACGGCGCCACTGTTCTCGTTCTTAGAAGTCACAGGTTAGATAAAGCACCGCACCCGGGTGAGCACCTGCAGGACAGCCCCGCTGACGGTGGCACTGTTCTCGTTCTTAGAAGTCACAGGTTAAATACAGCACTGCACCCGGGCGCGCACCTGCAGGGTGCGGTTCGCCGGCGTCCAGCCGGGACGTCTGTATTCGCTCCTCATGACCAAGTTTTCTCCAAGTGGCAGCTTGGGTTACCTCCTCGAGGGGCAGTTTGGGGATGTCCATTTGGTTGTGACATTGGCAAGACTTTATTTGTACCATTCTATCCTGTAGGAGGGAATCCTATCACTGCTTTTGCTGAAGACTTTTCATTGTGAATTTGCTTTTTCATGCTTTGCAATTGCAATAAGACAAGGTGTTGACAGAGAGCAAACCGCCTTTAAATGGAGAAGGAGGAATTGTACAACCACCTTAATCAGCATGAGGGCATCGACCCCACGGGCGTCCTTCCTGAGCTGCCTTCCCCTGGGCGACCATCCACACCGAGGCTCTGCCCTCACGATGGGGCCTCGGTCCTCGAGCAGAAGGAAGTCCGGGGCAGACGGTGGCCACACACCTCCCTCCCCCTCCAGGAAGACCTGGGTCCACGTTTAATGACCACGCAATGGTCCCATCAGCCTGCGACCCTCCAACAATCCTCACACACGGCCGGTTCCCCTTCGTCCAGCCCCACGAAGCACCAATGCAGCTCCGGCCACACGGAGACCACCACGCACTCCGGGCAAGCAAAACTGACAGAAATCCAAGGAGGGCGGCGACAGCAGCCTGCCAAGCCTGTAGAAGCAAAGTTTCACTCACACCCAACTCCTCCTCCATTGTTTAATCCCACTGAGACCCCAGGGGCATAATTCCCAGTCCCGTCCCACAGAGGAGGAGCCGGGAGCACGAAAAAGGAGCCGTCACACGACGGAGCTGCAGGACGGGGGCTGGGACTCAGCTCTGAACCCTGGCCCCCACTCTTGCGGGTCTGTGTCCCCAACTTCGGCTGCCAAGAAAGAGCAGAGGGGGCGCCAGGCCAGGCTGGGACGGAGCCCGTGCAGACTGGCTCTTAGCGTGCGGGCGATCCTGCAGCCAGCTCGCCTGGAAGCCGGCGCCCACCGTGTGACTCCTCTTCCCACAGAGGGGGCCGTGGGAGCTGCTCCAGCTGGGCTCTCACGCCATCCCGTGGAGCCTTTTGTTTGCTGGCTGATTTGCATGTCACATGTTCAGCATCACCCCAAGGGCTGCTGTCCCATAACACAGCCACCCGCAGAGTTACCGCTGCTCCCCGAGGCACACGGTGCCTTTTCAGACTTGTGTCTCAGGGCCAGATGGACTTGGGGTACCAACATCCCCTGTGAATTAGATGGACTTGG
>NW_020837949.1:642542-717596 GCF_003676395.1 Aethalodelphis obliquidens | reverse complement strand
TGCCCTGTGACTAGATGGACCCGGGGTACCGGTGTGCCCTGTAACTAGATGGACCTGGGGTACCAGCACGCCCTGTAATTAGGGGCTCACTTTCAAGAATGGGCCATCGGAACCTCTGTCGCTGTGCAGGAGAAAAATGGGCAAGTGGGTGGGAAACAAGCCCAGGGAGGCAGCGCTGGCCTCAGCAGCCTGCTAACAGAGACCTGCCTGTGACAAACGTCCCCACCCGTTTCCAAGGGCTTCCTGCCCAAGTGCCAACAGACAAAGCCAGGCCCAGCCCCTGCCCCCCCTGCAGGGGGCTCTCAGCTCCTGACCCTCTGTCCTGCGGCGAGAGGTGCCTCTCCTGATCCCAGCATCTGCGGGACCTGCCCTGGGCCAGGCAGGTGACCGCCCGCGGCTGCCAGGTGTGCGGAGGGACTCCATGCTGCAGGTGCGTCTAGGAGAAATGGTGAGGCGCTCAGACACCGAAGGGCTCGTGGGAAGAATTTGTTAAACAGTTAGGCGTCACAGGGCCTCTGAAATTCTAGCATCAGGACACCTCAAGTGTCAAAGACCTGAGCTTGGCTGTAAAGCTGGTCCGACGGCCACCCAGGAGGAAGGAGGCCCCCAGGTCTGCGCAGGGCTCCAGGCTTACCGACCCAGCATCGTGGGGGCCAGGGAGGGTCTGGGCTGGGAGCCTCCACTCAGACCCCACCTGGAGCAGCCGGCCTGCAGAAACAGGGAAACACGTTCATGGCTGCTCCGCTGTTGCGCGCCCTCCGCCGTTGCCATGGGGACTGGTGCAGCCAGAGAGCCCCGGGGAGGTGGCTGGGACACACTGCGCTCGCCCAGCTGTGCGGCCGGGGGCAGGGGGCCCGCTGGAAACTGCTGAAGGAGGCCCCGGCCACGGGCCACACTGTCCCTCCCCGCACGCTGCCGGTGGCCCGCCCGTGCTGTCACCGCGTCTCCTCCTGCGGGTGCCTGTCTTGCGCTGCGGCCACAGCCCTATTTTTAAAACCAGCCACCTCCCACTTACGCACAAAGACACTCAGGTTTGTGCTGAGAAGAGGAGGAACAGCGTTCATGTGCCGACGAAGCGTCACAACGATCAACTGTGGGAACAGTTGCGTGACTTGGAAGGACTGGGGTTTTGGACACTCACTAAGCAGAAGGGCAAAGGGACGGCGGCGCGTGTCCTCTGTGTGTCGCCGGGGGCCTGGAGCCCCGCCACTGGACACAGCGTCCACCTGAGCCCTGCATGTGGCGGGTCACCTCCTCCAAGGGCGGCCGGCTACGCCCTGACCACTGAGATCAGCACTGAGCCCCCGGGGCCGAGGGCTGCGGCAGTGGAGGGGGAGGCCCACGTGTAGGGAAGGAGTCTGGCAACCACATCCCAGGGGCAGCTCACAGGACCCTGCCCACCGGGGGCGCGCGTGCCAGGCCCGCTCCTCAGCATGCCCTTACCCAGCACTCGACTGTCCTGCGGATCAGGGTTCCTGCGTCATTTTCACACGAGCCAACTGGGACTTAGCCCCAGAGCGCTGGGCCACAGGTCACAGGGCTGGGCGGGGCCCGTGTGACCGAGAAGTCTGCCCTCCGCAGACAGCAGCTGCTTAGGTGGCACCTGCCCGGCTCGGGTCAGCTTGGGGCCGCTGGGGCCGCTTCTCTCCAGCTGCACCTGCACGTGTCCCTCTTGGAGACTCGGGGCCCCAGACGCACATGGGCCAAACCGCACTTACCGCGTCCCCATAATACGTCGTCCTGTCCTGAGTGCTTCCTGCCCCCCCCCCCGCCACCGCCCGGCAAACGCCCCTCTGCCCGGGTGACCCAGCCAGAAAATTTGGTGCCCTCAGCTTGGAAGCTTCTCGCACACCCAGCACCGTCATCATACACCAGGTCCAGCAGACGTGTCCCCAGGGCCCCTGTGACCTCACCCATGATGTCGCCGTGTCCCCATCCGTGACGCGTGTCCCTCTGGACCACACAAACACCTCTAGCGCACCTCGTCTCCCCATACATCCCTCGAGCTGAAGCCGGGAGCTTTCAGAAGTGTCATGTATCACAATTAAAACTGCAGGTCTGAGCCCATCGTGCCCCCTCGTGAACCCCAGTGCTCCCGCGAGATGCCTCCTCCAGGAAGCCCTCCCTGCCTCCCCAGGCTGTCTGGGCCACAGTGTCTCTCTTTCCAGCAGACTCCAGGCTTGGAGAGGACAAGACCTGTTGTGTATGGTTCTCTGTGACTCCTGGCACCAGCACAGAGCGGGAAGAGGGAAGGAGAAGGAAGGAAGGAAACGGGGCTTTTAAGTGTGAGACTACAAAACCCACCTTGACAACCACAGACTCCAAGGATGTGCTGGGCCTCGTGTCGCCAGCTCCCAGATCCAGGGCCCCGACCCAGAGATGCAGACATCCCACTGCTCGTACGCAGAGGCCTGGCTGCCGCGGCCTCAACTTCTGTCTCTACGGCCGCTCGGGGCCTTGTCTGGCCACTTAAACCAGTTCCCGTCCTGACCCGTCCAGCGCCCACGCCCTGCCTGGTTTCTCTTCAGACCTCCACGTTCCCTGAGGTGATGTGACGTACAGTACACCATCGTACGGTGTACTGTCTTACGGTATGTTACATCGTACTGCTGCATACAACGCTACGCTATAACACACCACATACCACGTCACGCTGTATCGTGTACTATACAATGTCAGGTAATATCAAATAACTACGTAATGACAAAATTATATCACGTGACGGTGCACGCGATGCGACACTGCCTGACCTGGCATCTTACTGGACGACGCTGTAGAGTGCGTCACATCACGCCACGCCGCGCCATATTACATCGCGCTGCATGTTTACGTCCTCCTCCTCCATCTCCCCCGCTAGGCCGCACCTCCACCAGAGCCCAGTCTCTGTTCCGTCACCCCAGCATCCCCACTGCCGGCACAGGGCCTGGCACTTGGTCGCCCTGCGTTGGTACCAACCAATGACTGGTAAGTGGGAAACTGGCCTCGACTAAGAGCAGCTCCGTGAGATGCCTCGACCCCAGAGACACAGGACGTAGAAGTCCTCGGCGTGGACACCTCAAAGCTAAGCCGGCCCCTTCCCACTCCCCGGTTCTGCACTCGCGTTTGGCCAGGGAGTAAGCAGGCCAGCCCGGGTCCACATTTCCACCCTCGCACGCCCAGCCCCGGCCAATGCTCACAGCTTCCAGAACCCGCGTGGGTCTGGCCCCCCAGGACCCCCAAGCTCTGGGCTCCACTCCCGTCCCGACTCCTCTGCTTTTGCAGGATCGCATCGTGTCGGCATTTGGTTCTGACACTGACAGCTGCCCACGAACAGCCCTCGGCTCTGGGCTGCATCCAACTCCGGGGCAGCCAGCAGATCCCAGGAGGAAAGGGAGGCCCGTGCGCTGAAAACGCCAGGTCTTAGCCTCCCGTCCACTCTGCTGCGGGCTGTAGCAGTGGGAGGGGGTGCCCAAAAGAAGCCAGAAAATGCCTTTCTGGGACCGAGGATGAGACAGGAGATTCGTCTGCAGACGGGTCTCCAAGTCTATCCGAACAGAAGCAGAGTCTGTCTTCACGTAAGTATGAAGAGGGAGCAGCCCCGACTGTTATCACAGGGACTTCTTGAGCTGCGTTCTCCAAAAACTGAACCATCCCCCGAGTGACAGTGTGTTTTCACTGTTAATAGATTCATTGTTTCCAGTACCAAGAGCGGCACCTTTCCACCCGCCGCGTGTTCTGCAGCTGGTCGCGAATCCATCCAGGATGAAGCCGTCACCACCCCTGCTTCCTCCCGAACAGGCGTGAGGACCGCGGCTCTGCCTTTAGACTCCTTCCTCATCCCCAGGAAAAGCACAAGCACCCGCTAGAGCAGGGGCTCCAGGCCATAGTCCCTCTGCGGAGGGGGAACGTTCACTCGGCCATGTGACCCCCGGCCCAGATGAGCCTCGTTCCTGGACGGCAGACACGGAGGGTGCATCCGACGGCCAGTGGGAGGACGGGCCTCTGTCACGCACTTCACTTTGGAAACACACAGCGAAATAAAGCAAGCTCGTCCCTTCCAGGTAACAACACAGGATATACGACAGACAGAGCTGGAAAACTATTCAGATTCTTTTCCAGAATCGCCCTGTTGGAGTCTGAGACCCTTGCCGAGTCCCCAGACCCCCGGCCGGTTTCCTCTGCTGCCCGTCTTCCCGCCTCAGTCCTCAGGCGCCGTATCTGCCAACCCACCTGCTGAAATGGGAGCAGCAGGTGAGCTGACCCTGCAGGGCCCCCTGCCCGTTGCTGGTGACCCCCGAGGTTCAGCCAGGCTTCATGGGCCCTCGACCTGGAACCTGCCCGAGGCTGTGAGGCGACCGCGCCAGAACTGCCTGGAGAGCTGAGACCAGGCTGCTCCCCGCCTCTGCCACGGGCTGGTCAGCGGACCCTGCAGGCTCCCCGCGTCCCACCACGAGCCCACCGCCGCTCTGGCCTGTGTTCCTCATCTGTGTCACAAGGCACAGATCAGGAGGAACCCCGACATCGCTTTTACCTAAACACCTTCCGATTCTCTCACGTTACGTCTTGGAGGAGATGAGAGTCCCTGCAGGCTTTGGCTTTTCCCAGCTTTTAACAGGCGTCCCGCTCACCCGCAGAGAGCACGGTTTCTCAGCAGCTGGACTGCATGAGCGCTTCCAAAGCATCCTCCTCAGTCTCGCTGAAAAAGCACAGCCTTCTTTCCAGCTCCAGGGCTCACCAACCCCTCTAACATTTATTCCGGGCTCTCAATCACAATGAAAGCACACTGGGTGCAAGACCGGTTCCGGGCACCTACACGCACAGCCGCCGGCCCACACTCACAGGTGCAGGCACTGCATCCCAGGCGAGAACGGAGGGTGTGACCGCGGCAAGCAGGCCGGGCCGTCGGGGGAACCTGTGTGTGCAGCTGGCGCTGCCGCAAGGAGCCCCTCCTCCCCTGGGCCAGCAGCCTCCTTGTTCCGGGATTCCTTGTGCAGGTGCGGGCACCTGGGCCACTGGCCAAGCCCCTTGCGTGTCAGGAAGGCAGTGCTGACCCCACAAGCCACCATGAACTCGCTGAGCCCTTCTCATGGACCCAAAGTCTCTGCCATGAGTTGAGTTGGGTGAGGGTCAAGCTGCCGGCCCCGCCCGGACCCGTGGCTGCCCCTTGCACGGCCCCCTTCTCCCCTCCAGCCCACCTGGCACCCACGCTGGTCCTCAGAGCCCCCCGACAAGCACCCAGGTGAGGCGTCCCCTCCTCCGAAGGCCGGGCTCTGCAGATGTCCCTGTGGCCTGGGCCTTGCGTGGTGCTCCCGTCAGGGAGAAGCCTGGTCGGCCGTCCAGACGGCTGCGCTGCGTGGGCATCACAGCAGGCGTCACTCCGATCTCCCAGGAGCGACAGCATCACACTTTGCAGAAGGACATGCCTGCCCCCTTCACCTGGAGGCTGGGCAGAGCTCACGGTCCGGGGTGGGTCTTGGCGTCCAGCTGTCCTGGTTCCCAGCCCTGGGCCCGCACCCGACAGTGTTTAAAGGCAATGTTCTCCAAACGGGAGATGCTAGGATTTAAAATCACGTGTGTTACTTGAAATGAGCCCAGAGGGAGAACGGAAGCCGAGTGCTGAGGCCAGAGCTTGGATTAGACAGGACCCAGCTGGTGCTGCTAAGACCCAAGGGCGACAAGCCGCTGAGCCCGGCCCACCACCTGCCGGACAGTCATGAGTCAAACACCCCAGCAAAGAGGAGCTGAGGCCGAAAAGGCCCCCGGGAGGGGAGCAGACACGGCCGGTCTCAGGGCAGGAGGGACGCGCAGCGCACGCAAGAGGCCACGGCGCCGGGGGCCACGGGGCAGGCGTCTCCGCGGGGCGCGGGGAGCAGAGCGTGTGCTTCCTCTAAAGGTGATCAAGCACATCCTCCCTGAAGGGAGACGCACACACGGGTTAGAAATACGCTACTTAAGGATAAGCTACCGAGAAAACGAAGAGTGAGAAAAGGACTTTTCTGTCCTGCTCAACTTGACTAGATGACGTGGCCACGAAGACTGAACGTAACCACCGGTTTTCTCTGTGTGCTCTGAACGCAGGAAGTGTCTCCTGGGAACCACTGTTCACTCACACCTGACGTCCACGCCCAAGTTCACTAATGAATGCCCAGGGAAGAACCACCCGTATAAGGAAACCCACGGCATCCACCTTTCAGGACAAACACGGACCACGTCTGACGGGGACAGACGTGTCATTGGCTACACGACTCTTCATTAAGTTCTGTACCACCCTGTGCAGAACAGGCAAAGGAAATGCCCTTTGAACTCATCACAGGGTCACGTCTCCCTTGTTGGTAACAAGAGGGGCGCACAGCGCAGCGCCAGGAAGCCCCACGGCGAGAAGCAAAGGCAAACGGTCCTGGGATCTGCAGGGGCACCGACACGCGGGCGGAAGGCTGTGCGGTCTGTACGCGGCCCATCCTGCCGGCCCCGCCCACACTGCCACAACAACACTAGTAAGATTCCACATCATCTTCTAAAACCGGAGCCACAAAACGTCCTTCTAAGTTCAAACTCTTCCTGCTAACACGGGGTCACGTCCACCCCTAGGTGGACCCCGCACTGGAGGAGGCTGCTTCTCCGGGTGGCAGCAAACACGCCCTCAGGGTGGCCGGGGTCGAGGTGCCACTACAGTTCGGTATTTCTGCCGCCAAACGCTCAGATCCTATGGTCACAGACTCTTCTCCGTAATCCTTTCCCTGTATAGCATCAGGTACGTCCATAACACCATGAAATTATTTAAAATACAAAAGAAACGAAGTTTTAAAATCATGCACGTGTGTCATCCATTTTGCACAAGCAAGAAACACCCTGGCTGGCACAGCTGTGCTGGTTCACGAAAACGTAATTCAGAAACTTGAGTATTTAGAGGGTTGGCGATACGACACTCACACTGCACGTGCAATTTCCCCCTCGGTACCTGACGTGAACACATTTCAAATGACCAAGGAAGCAGACTTCAAATAATCAACCTCATTTCCCACAGAAAGCAATAAAATAAATGAAATGCCATTGTCGTGAATCTATTGCCACAATTCTAAAAGATAAAAAGACTTCGTTCCATTTTATTCCACTCAGAGCACCCTTAAGTTCCAGCAAATCCAATTTTGAAAGTATTACTTCCCAGCACTGGAATGAATTGCCAATTATGGAACAATTGTTAATGCATTTCTGGGTAAAAAGTGATAACTGATTTGGTCTTAAATATATTCAATAATCTCTTATGGTGAGGAACGAGGACCATAAAATGGGTGCTGTGCGGGGAAAGAGAGCCCGTGGTCACACAGGGTGAAGCCATTGACACGGAACTCCGCTCCTTTTCAGCCAGCGGAGTGTTTAGAATGGAATCTGCTGACTTTCTTTCTCCGGGACCCCGGAGAAAGGCTGCTCTGCTCTGCTCTGCTCAGCTGGACCCCGAGCTCCACCCGTTACAGTGAAATGAAGCCTAGGAGGCATGTGGGCTGGGGGCGTGCGCGTCAGCTCTCCACAGGCTTTCTGGGAAGTAGCACAACTCCGCAAGGAATTCTTCTTTAACCAAAAATTCTGTTCCCCAAATCATTCCTTTCAGCAAATCAGAGTTCCTAAGGGCATCAAAATATCCTACAAGGAAAAGCCAACAGCAACCAAAAAGAGAAGAGCTACAGTTTGTTCCACCAAAGAGGGTGTTACAGCTATTTTTATGCCCTGTTGACCGTCACTGGATAAAGGAACTTTAATAGACGCCATGAGGTGATACCTCAGTGGAGGAGAACTAAGCGCCCAGATCTCTAAGTCGGCCCAGATACGTGCCGCATCGTACACTGGGGCGAAAACGTAGGCGTCATTAAAAATAGCTCATATATTTAGCCACATACAGGATCGGCTGAAACAAAGAGTCATTTTCTGCTGCGTCTGGGTCGGTGCATCCAGCCACTGCGCTTACCAACGACCATAAAGCACGAGAGTCCTTCCCACTGAGTAATGGAAAACGTGAGGCTCAGGTTCTGTTACGTTTCCTATATTTTTCTTACTGGGCGGAAAGACTGTACATGTTACACAAGTGTCCAGTAGCTGAAAACAAACGTGGGCTGCAGGGGAAAGCAGCCTCCGTACACACCCCACGCTCTGCGCTTTGCGCTTTCCATTCAGGGACACACACCAACCACACGCTGGGACCCCCCCACCCCAGAAGATCTCACAATGCGTGAGCGGGTGACGGGCTGGGCTCTAGGAGGGACGCCGAGGTCAAGCACTGGGCTACTCAGACCTTCGTCCCGTGCTCTCGTGGGCCAGGTGGACACGGTGAAGCCCGTGCGAGCTGCTGGGCTGGGACGGGACGGAAAACCTCAAATCACCAGGCCATTGTTTTGTCCACACGGGCTCCTCGCAGAGGCCGGAGCCCCGCCCCTACACCACCTTCTATCCGAGCGAGCAGTGCGGTCGCCACCGCCCACCCCCGGGAGGCCAGCCACTCCCCTCCGGGCCCCACCCGATGAGTATCGGGGTTCTGGGGAGACGGCTGTCCTCGGAGCAGCTGGCCCCCTTCCCCTGCCCGGGCGGGTGCGTGCGCTTGCGCGGAAGCAGCCTCACCTGCCGCCTTCGCGGCGTCCGCCGCTGTCACGTTCTGGAGGTTGGCGCGCACCCTGAAGGTCACCGCTGGTCCCGAGACCCTGGAAGAGACCGTTTAACAGGCGTGAGAACCGCTCAGCACACGGGCCTCCTCCCTGAACGCCACACGCACCCCAGGCGCTGCTCGTCCACACGCGACCTCCGCGGGGGTGGCTTTGCGGGGTCACTGTGACTCTGTTCCCAGATTCCAGGAATTCTATCCACAGGCTTCGCTTTTCTAACACACACACGGCAGGGCTCTTACAAAAAGTTCAAATCAACCCCAATATCCAACAATAACAAGCAGATATTCTTGCAAGGGAAAAAGAAAAATTGTTATGGAAACTGTTTTCAGTATTCTGTTCCCAAGGGAGCCGCAGGAACCAAAAGCAGAAAGGAAAGAGACGGGTATTTTTAAAATTCTCCTGAAAGGAGCTGTTTAAAAAACTTATTGAAATCTTTAGAGCTACTCAGTAAAAAAATAACTGGCAGGGGGCCTTCCCTGGTGTCGCAGTGGTTGAGAGTCTGCCTGCCGATGCAGGGGACACGGGTTCGAGGCCTGGTCCGGGAAGATACCACATGCCGTGGAGTGGCTGGGCCCGTGAGCCACAACTACTGAGCCCGCGCGTCTGGAGCCTGTGCTCCGCAACAAGAGAGGCCGTGATAGTGAGAGGCCCGCGCACCGCGATGAAGAGTGGCCCCTGCTTGCTGCAACTGGAGAAAGCCCGCGTGCAGCAACGAATACCCAGCACGGCAAAAATAAATAACTTAATTAATAAATAAATAATAATTAAAAATGAATATCTGGTAAAAAAAATTTTCAAAGCTTTTTAAATACTGTGTTGCACATGACTTTGAAAAGTACATGCCCCTTTCAACAACTGATTCGTCTGAAGGGGGGCAGGGAGGCCGCCTTTGTCAGGACTGTCCCAGCTCCGCATCTCCTGGGCCGTCATCTCCCGGACACAACCCCCAGGAGCTGGTGTTGAGGGGGCCGGAACGGCACAGGCCGCTCAGAGGTGGCCCTTCCCGTCACACGCGTGGTTTCCAGGGGCTCCTGGCCATCACGATGCCCCTGGCAAGGCAGTGCTCTTCTTGGTGATCGGTGAGGTTTCCCACGACAGGCTGTGTTCAGTTCAACGAGGACCCTGAGGACCCAAGGGCTGTCCTCCCTTAAAGGGAGCCCAGCTGAGTCACAGGTGACGCTGCCAGGCCGCCCGTCACCTGCATGTTCTAACCCGGCCCTGCCCCCTGCCGGGCCACCCACTCCACGCCAATTCCAGCGTCTATGACGGGATCATTTCAAAGGCGCTCCTAATAAGGGTGATGTAAGGAAAAGTGCACGAGAGTGAGACTCAAGTGAAAGGGACCGCACTTAGGAAGAGTTACGTGGAAAGGACAGCGACACTCTCAGAAACGGCAGAAACACCGCTAGCAGGAACCAAATCACCGAGTCAGGCGTGTGCCACGTGCCACCTCCTCTGCATCCACTCTGTCCCCTGCCCTCCTTCCCGAGCGCGTCATCCAGAGGCCGGCCCGCTGCTCCAGGTCGTGGGAGCTCAGACCACGCGTCCACGAGCCTCAGGGCTTCTTGGCATTCAGGGGCTACCTCCACTCGTGACCCTCAGGCGGCCTCCGGCCCAGCTCCCTGGCCAGCCGGGTCCTCTGCAGAGGGAACTGCGGAGCCCCCAGGGGTAGCATGGCCGTCGTTCCAGCACCTCTGCTGTCGGACGTTCCACCCAGGAGCCTGGGCCTTGCCGCAAGCACAGCGAGCGCTCCTGAAGCAGCTCCTGCCGTGGCGCCCACAGCTCTGGTGGCTCATCCAGCCATGGGGCCTCCCGGTCACCTCCCTGTACAAGGAACGTCACCACGTCCGGCAGCAGCGCCACCCTCCCTCTCCACCCCCGCTGTCGCGGCCGAGCTGAGTCTTCCCGGGTCCCCCCGCCCCCCCGCGTGTGGCACCCGGAGGACCTGTCCGACCTCCGCCCACGTCACGTGCAGCACCCTCCGTGGACTCCCCAGGCCCCAGGGTCCGAGGGGATGCAGCAAACCCCTCCCCGGCCCCTGCTGATGCTCCCGGGGTGGACAAGGGGGCCTCCCTGCCCCTGGAGACTTCCTGCCGCGGCGTCTTCCCCCCTCGCGTGGGAATCGGGTTCCGCCCCCTCTCAGTTCCAACCCCAGTTCCACAGACGCTCTGAAAACCGTCGCTCTGGGACCTTCTAGCAAGTGCAGCCACTGCTCGATGTCTGTGCTTGAATTAAACGTTAATTATTGTACAGGTCACTCGCGTGACGATGCTTCCCGCCGGCGCCTGACACGCGTGTGGACGGTGGGGCTACGTCTGGGACTGAGTCCCGACATCTAGTGCAACTGCTTCCAAAACTAGGAGAAAGTCCTTCCCAACACGAGTGTCCACACCCACCACCAACGCACTAACAGCAGATCCGCGCGGCGCGGCTCTGGGTTTACGCGTGGCTTCTGGGACGTGTCTCATCTAAACCACGTCTGCAGAGTTCCAGGCACGTGGGACCCCCAAATCTAATCTTCCCTCCAGATCTCACAGACGTCCCCGGATTCCCAAAGACGGAGCACACAGGGGTTGTTCACCTGCCCCAACACTTGCGGGACGAGCGGGAGAGGCCGATGGGGCACCAGGGCCCTCCTTCCTTCCGGGACGCCACACACATGTGACCCCGGGATGCACAGCCGTGACCCTGGGACCGCCTAGCTTGGAAAGCACGCCCTGAATGGAGGGTCCGTGTTGCCGTCACCAACTCCCTACCTGACACCCGGTCTGTGACGGCCCAGCCCCTGTGCAGCTGAGCCCTGGCCCTGGCACCAGTGAGGGAAGGGTCACCCCGCTGCACGGGGCATATCCAACCCCTTATGGCCGAACACGACGTGAGCTCAGGTGCTCGCTCCCCAGCACCTGCTCTAACGCGCGGGGATGTGAAAGCCCCTGCATAGGGTCTCCACTGCACAGCCGCGTCCTGTGTCGCCATCTGTCACCCTGCTGAGCCTTAACCTCCCCGGCCTCGGTTTGCCCAGCTGTAAAACAGGAGCAGTTCTGGCAAGTCGCCAGGGAAACAAGACAGGAGGCAAGTAAGTACAATCTCTGCTCCAGGAAGCTGAAACACGTCTTCCAGAATCCTCCAAACCTGCGGGGTCCTCACATGGGGAGGGAGGTGTGGAGGGTTGGCGGTGGGCACGGGACAGGGGGCCGCGTCCTCGCCGGGCTCCTGCAGGGTCCAGCCGACCTGGCCTGTGCACAGGACCTCATGAACACGTCAGGCCGTGAGTTCCTGCTGCGTCTTCAGGAACCGCCCTTCAACAGCGCGGTCGACCACACGGAAGGGAAATCACACCGCTTCCTGCCTCACGAGGACTCACGAAGGGGGACCCGAAGGGGGACCCGGGATGAGGCTGGCGCCTGCGTTCCCTGAGCTGGTTGAAGCCCCCACTGGCTGGGAGTCTGCGAGGCCCTGCAGCACCGCCCACCTGACTAAGAGCCGCATCAATCAGCACCGCCTCCTCGGACAGCCATGATTAGATTATAAAATCACAACCGCGGTCGTTGTGCGTCTGCCGGCATAATTACACCAGTGTGCTGATGCCGTTTTAATGGCCTCTAACGATGTAATAAGAAATAATGAAATTTGCTTGACAGCTACATAACCATTAACAAAACATATGAAGCATAACTAGTACTTCCATAAACACGCAGACAATCCTGGAAGTGCCGCCTCGTGGGGCAGATTCCTCTCCTCTCCTGCCACGATGACCAGCCCTGAGAGCATGCTGGCCACGCGGTCATCCCCCCAGGCCCCCCCCCCCAGGTCAGTCCCTGCGGCTGGTGCGTGTCCTCACGTGCTGGGTCCTGGGGGCGACACACAGGACTGCATGTGTGGCATGGGACACCACACACACCCCCGCAGACCACGTACAGCATTAAATACTCAGAGGTGCGAGACGAGCGTTAACTGGGCAGGACGGGGGTTCCCAAGAGGCCTGGGCACCCAGAAGCAGGCTCGAGGGCAGACGGGGGGCTCCAGGGCCGGGCGAGGCTGCGGGGAAAGGGCCGCTCGGGGGTTTAGTCACGCGAGGGCCCTGGACCAGACTCCCAAAGGCTGAAAGAGCGGGGTGCAGCATGGCCCCGGGGAGTCGGAAGCCCCCGTCCCCTGAGCAGGAAAGAGACTGGCAGGTGATGTCTACAAAAGAGCTGGTCTGGGAAACGGCCCAGCTTCCGAGCCTGGAAAGCCCCCAGGACACCCCTGTGTCCCCAGAGTCTCCAGACCTGGAGGGACTGAGCCGCAGACCCAGGTGACGGGCCAGAGAGGGGTGCCAGGCAGGCTAGGCAGCGTCCCCTGAAGGCCCCAGGCCCGAGCCCCCCCACTGGAGCCCCCCAGGACTGACGCCACTTCCCACAACTCCCTTTCCTCTCCAACCCTCCCTCAAACGCTCCCGTGGCAGCAGTGGGGGGGCGCGCAGCCCCGGCCTCCATCCCATCTGGAAGGTTTCTAAGAAACAAGGGGCGGCAGGCGGGCAGCAAAGGGCACGTCTCCAGGAAACAGCCCGGGGCTGGGACCTCTGCCTTCCGTCTGCTGCCTGGTCACCACGGAGGGTTTTGCTCACGGAAGATGATGAAGGTTCAGTGAACACAGCCCCGCGGGGGCCTAAGGAGTCCCACCCTAGAGCTCATTCGGGTGATTACTTCTGAGGTGCGAGGACGGCCTCCCAGCGCTGCAGGCCGCCAGCTGCTCCTGGAAGCTCCGGTCTCGGGACCCCTCTGCCTGGTACTTGAGGCCCTTAGAGTTCTCGCACGAGGTTCTTGCCTTTGACGAAGGAGGCACCCACTCCCTCCCTCCCTCCCGCCCTCAGCCCTGGGCCACATTCAATGTCCCCTCTACAGAGGGAGGGGTGCAGTGTCACTGGGGGCCGTCTGGGGTGCCAGACCCGCCTGTGCCATCACTCATTCCGTCATGCGTGTTCCGTCATGCGTGTTCCATCATGTGTGTGTTCCGTCATGTGTGTGTTCCGTCATGTGTGTGTGTAACACGCACCCACGCCGTGCGTTCAGCGTGCCAGGCGTGCCTATGCAGACGTGCAGCAGGGACCCCTGGACCTGAGCTGGGTTCTCAGTGGCCAAGCCCGTGGGGACCCCGTGGTGTGTGCAGCCCAGGGGAGTTGCCCACGGGAGCCAGGAACAGGGCAGGAAGCTCCAGGGACCCCCTCCTCCTCTTTGAAGGGAACAGTCAGAACCTCCGGGTCAGGCCGTCTGTCCTGCTTACTGGGCCACGTGGAGACCATGACAGGGCCGAAGGGCCTGTGGAAGTGGCCACGGGCAGCAGGAACGGCACCCCGCTGGGCTGCGTGAGGCCCTCCCACTCCAGGGCCTGAGTCTGATGACCAAACCCTCCTGGAGGTCCTGCACACCGGAGCAGTGCCGGACGCACAGCCAATCAATGCGATTTGACAGAGGACAGCTGTAACGGACCCTTGATGTTACAGGTGGGAATACAAGTGGCTTCGGGGGCCCGCGTGCGGCTGAACGGAACAGACATGGACCCTCTGCCAGCGGGTGACTCATCTCGCACCCGCCCCTCCCGCCGCCCCTCCCACCGCCCCTCCCGCTCCGAGGCCACGGCCCGTCACCGGAGACCTCAGCAGCCTCACGGCACTTGGGCTCCACCTGGGTCCCCTGTAGTTCGTTCTCCGGGCGGCTGGAAAGGCGCCTTCCTGGAGAACATCTGCGGTGGCTCCAGCACTGGGACCAAGGCCACCTGGGCTCCGGGCCGGGCTCCCACGGCCGCATGACCCTCCCATGTGGACGTCCCCCCCGTGGGTGGGGTCTCCTGCCCCAGGTTCCTCCCTCTTGGCCTCATCCCTCTGTTCGCGGGGACGGGACGGAAGGCGCCTGACCTTCTCTGGCTCTGTCTACGTGTCCACCTCTGCTGGCAGCTCAGCTCCCCAGAGCAGGAACCCTGCCTGCTCTCCACTCCACCCGGGCACTGAGCGCTCGGTAAACATCTGTGTAGCGATAACCGTCCCCGTGGACCACCACGTGCGCAGAGCTGTCAGAAGAGCCTCATTAGCTGAGGGCCCAGCCCCGAGGCCCTGGCTCGCCTGCGGGGGCCAGGCCGTCCTGACGGTCTAGAGCCTCCTGGGTGGTTCCTGGCGCAGCGGGGAGACCTGAAGCCTGGGGCAGGGTGCTTTCAGGGGACTGTGGTCCTTCTGATGATGCTCGGGTTTCAGCTGCTCTTAGAGAAACAGACTGAGCCCCGCTGGGCCTTTCCTTCCTCTTCTTCCCTCACCAGTTTCTCTGTGACACAATTAACGAAGCCCACAAGCGCACGGTGGACCCACCAGACGGAGAAGACGCCCAGGGCCCCGCCCACACTCACGCGATGTCCGAGAAGACGCCCGCCGGCATGTCCAGGAGACGCGCCACGTCCTCCAGCACCTCCGTCCCCTTCTCTGGGCTCAGCGGGCTGCGGGGAGAGCACAGGGTTACGCGGCGGGCTTGTCGCACCCGAGGAGCAGGGACCCCCGCAGCCCACCCTCCCACCCTGCCCTGCTCGGAGAACTGCTCCGGCTGTACCCGTCACATCAGGGCTGGGCTGCAGCCACCCGGGAGCAGAGGCCTCCAAGCCGTGATGAACCACCTGCATTTTCCAGCAAGAAGACCAACACCACAATGCGAATGGGGTTGTCAGGGGAGCGTGATGGGCCCAGGAGCCAGCAACTGGCTCATCTCAGCGGGGAGCGGGGGAGAGCGGGGTGGAGGTGGGAGAGGAGGGCGGAGGCCGGGAAGCCAAGTTCAGGAGGGGCGTCAAACGTGCGGAGGGAACGCATGTGTTTAAGTGGATTCGGATCCATTTCTAAAATGAGTTATGCGCCAGTGAGGATACTGAAAAGTCACACTTTTAAGGATGGCAGGACAGCGCAGCAGCAGCGACTCCCCAAAGGGGCTCACGTGCCACAGCATGGAGCCTCGGACCCCCAGCAAGGCCAGCGTCCCCAGGGGGCACCTCCAGCAGCGCATGTGACTCAGGTCCCTGAGCCCAGCCTGTCTCGCACCCCAGGCGCTGCCCGTGAAAGCCCGTCAGAGCCCTTCAGAGGAGAACTCGCCTGCGGTTACGTGAGCACTGTCGACAGCTGGGGTTTCCGTCCCAGCCTATCGTTCATTCATTCATTCAGCAAATGTGCAAGAAAGCCACTGGGTGCCGGGCGCTGTCCGGGAAATTCAGCAACAGACACTGAGCTGCTTCTTGGGGTTTACATCCAAGTGGGGACACAAGCAGCAAAGTCACCAACAAGGGAAAGGGCCTGTGTCGTTGGGGGCTGAACTGTGTCACCGAAAACACACACCTTCACGTCGTAAACCCGGAACCTCAGAATGTGGCCTCACGCGGAAACAGGGTCCGTGAGGTCATCAGGTGGTCCCTCATCCACCACCGCTGGGGTCCCCGTGGCAAGAGGAGGTGGGGACACAGACACGCCCGGGGGATGACCGCGAGGACCCAGGTGCCACGCCCGCTTGCCCCTCCCGTCCCCCACAGAGGGCGGCACCGTGTGAGTGGAAGGCGGTGAACATGCAGGGGGTGCCCGATGGGCTGTCCCAGGACCGCGTGACTCCAAGAGACAGCGGGGGCGCAGGGCACGAGAAGGAACCAAGGGGGTCCCAGAGGCGGGGGCCGTGGAGGTGGGCGCGGGGCAGGCCCTGCAGCCTGCCGAGACGGTTCAGGTGTGCGGGCAGGAGGGACCAGCAGGTGAGCGAGACCACGGGCGAGCGGGACGCCTCGGTAAGGGCGGAGGCAGAATCCCGCGCAGACGCGTCGACAAGGGCTGTGACGTCGGCTGGCGTCAGGGGAGGGCTCCAGACGCCTCTGCGCCCCGAGGAGATGCAGAGAAGCAGGCGCAGCGACGAGACTGGGGGCGACTGCTCCGAGATTCCCAGGCTGACCGCCGCGTCCCTCGGAGGACGCTGTCACCCAGCGGAGGAAGCGCTCGGGAGGCTGCGATCAGCGAGTCCCACCGCGAGCTGGCGGCAGGGCTGGGCCGGGAGGCACGCCGCCCACCGCGGCGCCTCGCGCTACGCCCACCTCTTCCCTGGGGGGAGACGGGCCGCCAGCCCAGCGGAGCTGGAATGTGCTCTCTGGGTGGGGACACCGGTTGCTGCCAGCGGCGCCACTTTTACTGACTGTGCCAGGCCCGCTCGCCACACCCCTGCTGGGGACTCCAAACCCTCTGCAACCTCCAAGCCGTTCTTCCGAAGGTGAGGAAGGAGAGGTCGGTCCCGGTCTGCAACTGAGGGGCTGCCCCCCACCCCCATCCTGCTTCCTGAGTAAGTAGCCCTCAGGGCTGGGGACCCTCCCATCAAGGGTGGACGAGTCCCCCAACCCTCCCAAACACGCTCTCCAGAGGCTTTCACGTCATGAGGTTTTAAAATGTTTTTAAAGAGGTGTGTGTGCATGTGGTGCAGACACGGGCCCTTCTACCCCGTCCCCTCACTCACGGAATCCCAGGGACACCTCTCAGAGCTGGCATCTCAGCCCCAACAGGAGGTCAGCTGCCAACTGGGAAAGGAATCCACGCGGAACCCTGGTGTCTGCCTCATCGCTGCCTGCCAGGAGCTGCAGGTCAGGTCCGTCTGTTCCTCAGCCAGCCTGGTGCTCGAGCACGTCTGCATCTACATGAAGTCTGCTGGGACCCCGAGCTCCGCGCGGGGACAGCTCCTTGCGGGCACCTGTGCCCTGGTGACGGGGCACGGGTCTCGAGGGAGCCATCCGGTGCTGACCACAGCGCCAGCTCAGTGCGCAGGAGAAATACCGCCACATCAGAGAGGGACGAGTCCCACAGCCCGGCGTCAGCAAGACAGGGCCCTGTCCCCCCTCCCCGGCTTCTGGCCACTAAGCAGCCCCACCAGCTCTCACCCCTAAGGCCACGAGCTCCTTCCTTTCCCCGAACCTCCCTCTGCACGTTGACTCCAAGCCACCCAGCACACCACTTATTTTCAAAGGTCTCTGAGGATTTTGCGCATTTCGGTCCTGTCTGTCCGCGAGCTGCAGGCTTGCGGAGGGCGTGACCAGCTCTTATCTTTTCCTTTCTCTCCAAAGTCCAGACACAAACCAACTTCCCTACCAGGCTGCTACGAGATTCCACGAACCCCGTTTCCTAGCTTGTCTTCAACAAGGGGTAACGTAAGGAGATGCGGAGTCCGGCGCCTCCGTCGTGGATGTCAGGCCCACCGTGAGCCTCCTGGCCCTACCTTCTTCCACCCTCACAGCCCAGAAACTGAACATTTTCCTCCATTGCGAGATTATCTAAAACAGCCTTGAAGATAATGATGAGGTTCGCCAGCCCAGAATGTTCTCAGTGGCCGGCTCGCTCTCCAAGGAGACACCTCGATGACCGGAGCCGCGCGGTGACCCCGTCAGCCCCTCCCGTCTCGCTGTCACGGCTCCGGCAGGCAGATGGCTCAGGACAACAGCGGCTCCGTTCTCGTGCAAGTCGGACAAACGAGAGGTGCTGACTGCACTCAAAACGAGCAGCAGTTGTTTCTGTTTTATTTTTAAACTATGTGGCCGTCAGCTGTCATGTCATGGTCTGAGCTTCCTCAGAAAGCAGTTGGGGTTCATTTCAAAAATCAATGGACGGATACAGCATATGCAATTTCAGGGGCTCACCTATGACAGCTGCCACCCTGATTACCTGGACGCCCAGCGCCGCCTGGAAGAGAGAGATGGGGGTGCTTTTAGCAGCTCGAGGTCAGAGCCGGCAGCGGCCGGGGGTCCCCTGCCTGCCCGGTTGTCAGCGGCAGGAAGGATTTCCTGTCGACAGCTGGGCCGGTCCTCCTCACTCTGAAGCCACACGTTCCTGCTGTTCAACCGCGTTAAACAAGGCTGCTGCCGGAGCTACTAAGTCAGCAGAACAGGCGAAATGGACTGCGTCTGCGTCCTGACCTCGACGGAAGCCCGCTGAGGGGCACCCGCGCCCCGCTCTCAGGAGAGCCTGATGGCCACACGCACAGCCCCACGATGGCCGCGGTGTCCTGAGTCACTGCTGGACTAGCGGAAGGGGCCAAAATGAGGAGGTGATGAGGGAGTTTCGGAGGCCGCTCTGAAAATAAAGACTAGTGAAAACGGCGTAAGGGGCAGAAAGCTTAGGACCAGTGCAGACTTCTGGAAGGCGTCCCTCCGCCCTCGGCCGTGCGTGACTCCACGGAAATTCTCTCATTCACTGCTCACAACAGACCTGGGAGGAAGGTCCCATATTAACCTCACTTGAGAGAGGTGGAAACTGAGACTCAGGAAATTAAATCCCTTGCCCAAGATCGTGCTAGTAAATCCCCAAAGAAAGATGGAAACGGAAAATGTCAAGTTAACGCTGGGATGTCGGCTTCCCGACTGCTGCACCTCTGCCTGGATCTTAGCCCAACCAGACGGAAGAGCGTCTGCACCTGTAACCTCTCCAGGTCTTATTTTTCCAAGTGCTATCATCTCTTACTTACGAGACGCATGAAACCAAGCAGAGAACGGGATGCAGCGACGGGGCCGGATGCCCCGCCAGCCCCACGCTCGCGTCTAGGACTCTGCATCCAGGAGCCGACCGCGCTTCCGCTGCTTCACTTCCTCACTGCGGACATCTCACTATTTATTTGAAAATTCACCGAAGGCTGGGAAGCAAATGAGTGATGGATCACAAAATGAAAACGAGTCAACCTTGATACAACGTTTTTTGAGATGATACTTGAAATCAATGAACAAAATGAGATTTTCACGGGATTCACCGATTAATCCAGTTATCCGCACCCATCACTACAACACATAATGATGCTTCTCTTTTTAAATCATCCTATAAGGTAGTTAAAATTTTTGCTAACCCACAGGAATTCTCCCCGATGCAGAGAAGTGACGCTTCTGATGAGGACAATCCTGCTGGCGTCACAGTGATTCAAGTTCCCAACTCCCGTCTGGCGCCACTGTCCTCCCTGCAGGAGTCGAATGAAGGCCCCGTTTTTCAGAGCGTGAGTGAGTGAGCCTATGACAATCTGGGCAGACACACTGAGCTCCTGTGAGGGCGGAGCTCCCGGCATCGCAGAGCACAGGCAAATTCACCTCGAGTCTCTGCCAACCCCGAATTACTCTTATTAAAACCTGCTAACAACCTGCTAACAACCATCAACTCTTCACAGGTAAATCATAAATAGATTAAAAACTGTTGTATGCTAACAACTTAGCATTTTTTAACATCAAGATGAGACTGTGCGTCTCAACATAAATATATTCAAAATTTTAACAAATATGTTCTCCATAAGATATTTGAATAAATATATTCTCCAAAACAATTTTATTCTCCAGGAAAAAAAAATTTGCCAACCGCTTAATACAAATCTAAGTATACAACGTCTTAGAGTGTCACCTTTATAAAAAGTGCATTGACGTCAAAAACATAAAAATGTAAAGCTTTTGTATGCAAAGTGAAGCTGCTATCCACTTAAAAGGGACTTGTAAAGAGAAGATGTTTCATGTAAGCCTCATGGTAACCACAGAGCAAGTCAACAGTAGCACAACCTAAGGGAAAAAGCTTTCAGCTTTTCACCGTTGAGTGTGACGCTACCTGTGGGTTTGTCATACGTGGCCTTTTTACGTTGAGGTATGTTCCCGCTATGCCCGCTTTGTTGAGAATTTTTATCATAAAAGGAAGTTGAATTTTGTCAAATGCTTTTTCTACATCTCTTGAGATGGTCATTCTCATCTGCTTCCAAGACATTCCATGCAGCCCAGACACGCCGTGTGTCCCATACAGCGGAGCGCAGATCAGGGTCCGGGAGGAGTGGGGGGCGGGAGGGACCATCTCCTCCCGGGAGCCCCTCTCGTGACTCTCCTCCCTGCCCCTCCTGCGGCCCTAACCTCCAGTGGCACCCACTCGTGGGGACCCTCCACCGAGCCCCCTCGGGACACACGGCCTCCGTCAGCGCAGCCCCGCAGCGAGAAGCAGCGGGTGGCCCTCTGCTGGCTCCCCCGTCCCACCCCCGGGCCCCGGAGGCTGACCCCAGACCTCGCCAGGGCGGACTCCTCACCCCAGCAGTCGTGGTGCAACTGCCGCGCTAGATTTCCGTCCAGCCGAGGTCACAGCACAGACGATGCCCGCGGCACAGAGGGCGAGGCGGGCACGGTGCTGACGGCCAGCATGCCCACTGGCCGGTCTCCTCCGTCCACCGCAGGTCCCCTTATCCCTCCTCCACGGGCAGCAGAGGATCCAGCAGAGCGGACCCTGACCTCGCCACCCACCCCTGGCGCCTGCAGGGCCGTCCTACGTCTGCTGGGGAAGACCTCACCGCTCACTGCCCGTCCTCCAGCCTCATCTCAGCCCCTGAGGTGCCCACGCGCCTCCTGACGCAGGCGGGGCCTTTGCTTGTGCCGCGCCAGCCACCCGCCCCCGCAGAGTTCCAAGCAGGGGCCCTGCAAGCTCATCTGAAGCCTGTAACCAACTCCGACGTAACCAGTATCCACAGCTAGCGTTCTAGTAAAGCTTTCAAGTCATCGTTCTACGTAAGCCTATCTGCCTCAACCGAGTCTCCTCTCTGGATACTTTTTTTTTTTTTTTTTCCAGTTTTCCTTTTCCCTCTGGCTTCATTATTCACTTGCAGACTTACTACTATTTTGACAGCAGGGCAAATCTCATCTTTTCATATTTTTCTCCCTCTTTCCTAGTCCTTCATACGTAGGAGTGGAATTTAAACTGCTTAACTTCTGACAGATTCAAGTCTTGGCCCATTTATAACACAGCTGAGACACTTTGCAAAAAATCAATTGCAGGTGTTAGGGTGTGAGGGTCTGTGGGGATCACTGTGGAATTTCAGGGCATCACTGAAGACAAAAAGCTAAGCTTCCCCGACGATTATGGAAATCCAACAGCAAAGCAGCTGGGGGGCTGCGTAGATACAGTTATGGATGTAGATGTAAATGATACAGATGTAGGTATAGATATATAGGTGTAGGTATAGATATATAGGTGTAGGTGTAGGTTAGGTGTAGCTGTAGATGTAGACAGACAGATACAGACACAAATAGATGACGCAGATGTGAGATGTACAGAGGTACAGACGTAGGTATAGGTATGAGTGCAGGTGTACCTGTAGGTGCAGACATGCAGACACAGATATGGACGTAGATAGAGATAAATGTAGGCGTAGGGGTAGATGTCGGTACACAGATATAGCTGACACAGACCTAAGCAGACGACACAGATGCAGGTGTACAGACACAGGTATCCGCGCAGGTGCAGCTGCAGACACGTACACACAGGTACAGGTCTTCATGGCTAAACAAGAGCAGGGTCCCCACGTCACCAGACGCTCCTACGTTCCGCACTCCCAGGCTGGGCTGTAGAACCAGCCGGTAGGAGTCGGGCTCTAAGGACAGCCATGCGGCGGACAGAGGCTGGAGGGCCAGGCTTCCCTCCCCGCCCGGCCCCGCCCACCAACAACACATCTCGCCCTTTGCTGCAGCAGAAGGATCCCATGCGGGAAGGGGGCTCACAGTCAGAGACCATAAGGGTCCCCTGGCACCATCGTCCCTTCTGGCACCTCTGGGCAGCCAGACGTGGCCAAGCTGACCTGGAAGGCGTTGGGCCAGAGAGGCACTGAAACTGTTTTCAACACCCATCACATTTGCACCTTTATGGCATTTTCTCATTTCGTCCACCACCACGGTTAGAGGCCAGGCAAACGTGAGATATCCTCCAGGTCTAGAATTCCAGCCAAGAGCAGACGTCAAACTCCAGCACGGCTCTATAACCTCAGCAGACGTGAGCCAACAAGCTAATAAACGAAAACAAAGTTCTGACACTGATGTGACAACTGGAAATTTGAACACAGACTACATATTTGACGATATTAAGGGATTTGGAGTCCTTTGTAGGTGTGACGTGGCATTACGGTATGTTAAAAAGAAAGAATCCCTCTATTTTAAAGATATTTCATGAAATGCTTCTAAGACAGTATAACTGGGATTTGTTTCAAAGGAGGAGAGCTGGAAGTAGGTGGGGTGTGACCGGCCTGGGCTGTCTGGGTTGCCGGGCCTGGGTCAGTATCTTGCTCTTGTGTGTGTTCAAAATTCTGCACAGGGAAGAGCAAACACAGATCTGCTGCCTCGTGAAAAATACGAAACTGACAGCCCGGGAAGCCTCTCGGACGGGGGCCCCGGGGCTGCATCTCGGCACCCAGGACGCCCAGGCCCTTGAGCTGAGGCCGTGGGGACACCGCCCAGGCCCCTGGAGCGCGGCCACCGGCAGGTTATCCTCGAGACCCCCAGGCTCCCTTAGATCATCACTGAGGATGCAGATGTAGGGCTTTCTCAGCAGAACCTCTGTTTAGAGGCAAAAGCCTTGCCACTGGCGCTTTTGAAGACTCAACTCTGTGACTTGGATTTCTGTTACCATCGGAGCCTCAAACTGCCTCGGGAAGGACTCTCACATCAGCTACAACCATCTTCCTAGCATTTACGCACAGCCCGCCCCCAGCGGGCTGATCCTCGAGCGGAGGCCTCAGCTCCCGGAAGTCCCTCCTCACCCTGTCACTTACTCCCCCAGCACCCCCAGTGCCTGTCTGGCACTGGGGGTCCAAGACGGACAGAGCAGCCGCCACAAGAAGCATGATGTCTGCGTGAAGGCATGGTCTGCAGCTAAGTAAACAGATCCAGAGGGGCTCCACAGAGAAGCCCAGCCCAGCCCACCTGAGGAGTGAGTGTTTTCCCGTAGAGATTCAGAGCCATGAACATGAGAGCCCGGGAGTGGCTGGAGGGCGGGGTCCTGAGGTGACAGCAGCCGGGTGGACGGGTGAGGGCCTCGAGCCGGGGAGCCTGCGTGATCTTACAGCAGCACTGGGGCTACATCAGGAAGGGAGGGACGCGTGCGGGGAAAGCAGGTGGGGGACTGCAGAGGGTGCGAGGGGGAAGGAAAGCACCGCAGGCCACCAGCGCCTTTGGAGGAGCCAGGCGCCAGGGGCTGGGACGCAGCTGAGCAACTGCTGGTGCGGCCCCTGCTCGAAGCGGAAGAACCCCACAGGGTGTGTCATTCCACCTCCAGGTAAGGTTCTGAGGGGAGGGCGGCGCCCTGGAGGAGGGACCCTGACCAAGGAGAGCTGCCTGGAGGAGGTGGCATCTGAGCGTGCTGGGCCAGGAGCAAACCCAAGGCCTCCTGTCAGGACCCCTCACGTTCCAGAGCGGAAAGGAAGCAGGCTGGGGAGGGAAATGGAGCTGCAGGGCCCAGGCCTGGGCAAGGCCGTCGTCGTCGGGGACAGAATGACACGGTCACGTTTAGGTTACGGAGCGCTCTCCTGAGGGGGAAGTTTGGAGGGGATGCGGGGAGACCTGGGAGGGGTCCTGCAGGGGCAAGGCTGGCGTGGAAACGGCAGCGTCAGCGTGGGCAGAGCCTCCAGGACAGGAGAGGAGCCGGTCAGCTGGGGGCGGGGAGGGAGGTACCTCACCCCAGGTGACGGCAGAGGAAGCGGGCGGGGGTGGGCTGAGCGCCGTCCCTGGGCTCCTGCAACCAGTACGAGGAGAGCGACGTGGAGAGAGCTGGGTCGGGGTGAGACGTTTACAGGTAAAGATCTGTTTCGAGCTGTGACACGGGATCGCGGGTGTGGGGACCCACCCGGCTAACACTGCTTACGCCTCCATTAACAACACAGACACCCCGGGGTGTCTGAATCTCACAGCCTACTTTTGTACTTTCCTCAGCTGAATTTCAAAACAACCCACCAAGCTGAACAGAGATATGTCTGACTGCCTCAGGGGAAAAATTACACCGTGTTACGTCTGGATCTCTTTCCTTTTGTGAGCACCTCCTGTGTCTCAGTCATTGTGGGTCCTCGACACTCGTCCCATTTCACAGCTGGGGCGCCAAGTCCAGAAGGGCCAGCAGGAAACAGACAAGGCAGAACTGGGCCACCCTCTGGGGCCTGAAGACCACTGTTCACCGTTCTTCTCACTGACAGTTCCCAGAACTACCAACTATGCAGTCAAGAATTTTCGATTTGGGATATTTTTTGTTTCTTTTTCTTACCATTTTTTAATACACAAAGAATGATTATTTTCACTCCTTACGGCATCCCCCCGCCCCCGCCAATCTTAAGTGATAGTAAACCCATCAAACCGAAGCCCGTCTTTTAAAGACAAACAAACGAAAGGACGGATGGTGTCGTGGGAGGGCTGTCCAGGAAGGTTCCGCACAGAGATGCGGCCACGCCTGAACACGTCATCGAGACACGGCCTGAGAGTGGCGCCGAGTAACTACAGTCTGCGCTGCCACCGTATACACAGAACCGCCCCCCGACATTCTGGAGGGAGAAACCGCAGAGATGGGCAGGACCCACTCCTGGCTGCCCACGAGCACAGAAGCAGCCACGTGAGCTCTGAGGGGCTGCTCGGGCGGGGCGGGGCGGGGTGGAGGGTGGAGGGAGACCAGGGCTGGACACCCCCCTCCCGCGGCTGAGCGGAGCCCCCCTTCCCGCCCCCCCCCCCCCGCCCGGCTGCCAGCGCTGGCGGCTCTCCCACTGTGGTGAGGGGTGGCGGAGGGCGGGCAGGCTTCCCCGAGGGCTCGAGCGGCAGGTGTCTGAGAGGAGAAGGACGGCACCCGGCCCGGCAGGGCAGCCTGGTGCACAGGCCTGGGGCGGCACACGCTCCCGAGGCCTTGCCCAAAGGGGCCCCTTCTTCCAGACTCCACTGCCCAGGCCCTACCCTTGCCCGGAGGAGGGAGGGCGCAGCGCGGCCCGACGCCCCTGGGCGCCCTCCTGACAGCCTCCCCCGACCCACAGCCTTTGCTCCGCTTCTCGCCGGGGGCAGCCTCCCCGCGGCGAGCGCTGCAGCTGACGCCCCGATCTGGTGAGCGCGCCCCCCCATGCGTTCCCGCGCCGCCGCCGCCACGACCCGGGTCATCTGCCGCTGTGGGATTCCCACCCCGAGGCGGCCTCCGCGGCCTCTGCACTGAGCCCCAGGGGGCAGCCACCAGTGGGACCCGGGCTTCGCCCCACCTTGGGGGCTCCAGGTGATCCGTGAGGGCGCGGGGGCCGCGGCACGTGCTCACGCAAACTCGGTCTGCGCGGCTCGGACGACCCCTGTACAGGAACAGGTCCCTGCAGGACACGAGGGCTCGTCTCCTTAGGGGGGCGTCCCTGCCCAGCACACCTCATAGCTCCCAGGTTTTCAGCTGTAAAAGCGGCTTGGCCTCTACTGACGGGTGAGCGTCCCCTCTGCTTCACATGCAGCCTCCGTCCCGTGGTCACTTCCTGCCAACCTAACTTGAAATTACGTTTAAATCGTCCTCGGAGGACCTGGGATGGCTGCCCTGCCCTTCACGCGTCTTGAATAATCCATCCAGTTTGTAGAGAGGATGAAAATGCAAGTGGCAAAGGATTAAACGACAGCCCCGCCCACCAGGAAATGGACGCGCGAGGCCAGCCGCGCCATGCCTGCCAACGTCAGGGAGGAGACGGCACGCTCCTCCTCCTTTCAGGAAGAACCAAGCAACTAAAATAAAGAGAAGAAAAGAACAGTGTCGGATTCCGGTCAGTAAATAGTTGATCCATTAAGGCTTAAACTGAGATCTGGGGAAATCTTGCCCCCGAGAATCCCAAGTTACCAGTTACTCTGACAACAGAGGCAGAAGCCTCCGTCCGTCCGTGGAGGGAGGGTGGGAGACGTTTCTGGAGCAGGTCTCCCCTGTGACACACAGGGAGTTCTGGACATAAGGCTGTCGGCTGCACCACAGAGCTTCCATCCGACAGAAACAGCAAAAGAGAAGACGGGAAATCGGCCAAGATAAGATAATGATCCTTTTCTTTAACCCGCGCTTGTAGCAGGTAAGCGTCCAGGCCCCAAAGCTGAGGCCAAGGAAAAGCCCTCAGGAAAAGGAACTCTGGACGCAGAGAAGAAACGCTCAGAAGTGGCTTCGCGTTACAGGAAAGTCAGCAAGAACAGGAGGAGACACCCGACGAGATGGGTCTCCCTCCATCCAGGTGTCGTCCACTCACGCTGGGTTTCCTGTGATGCTGAGAACGGTAGGCCTGGATGGTCCTGCTCTAAAGTTCATCATCCTCTGTTCTCCGTTGTTCACGCAGACTCGAAAAGTCTTCCCAATGATCAGAATCCTTTCCCAGCACTTCCATGGGGCCTCGGTCTCCTGTGTGCGCAGCTAAGCCCCAGGCCCCAGACAGGAGCAGCCCTGTACCCTGCGCCGGGGACCAGCCCTCCTGGTCCGGGCATCAGGACATCCTGGCGGGAGGAAAGGTGCTCAGAGCAGCTGCACAGGGGTCCCTCCATTGACCACGCACACACACACAACACAGAGATGCACACACACACACACACACACAGGAACACGTACATACTACACACACATGCACAGACACACGTATGCACAAACGCATACACACATGCACACACACAACCACACACAGACACATACATCCCACACACAACACATACATGTGCACCCGTGTATACATACATGCACACATACACAAATATACACAGCCATGTGCACACAACACAGATACACACAGACACACACACAGAAACATACAATACACATACACGTCACACACACACACACACACGAGAGCAATGTCTGCTGAGAAAGGGAAAACCCACGGCACAGGTCAGACCGGGCAGCAGGCTGCTGGAAGGGTCTGACGCAACAGCACCATCCAGGCCCCCGTGCGCGCTGGGTCACGTGTGACTCTGACACACCCAGCGGGAGTTCCAGTTCTGAGCAAAGGGGCTCAAGGCAGACAGGGTGCGAGGAACACGGCCCGGAGATGTGGAGGCCGGAACGGGCAGGCGCATCTTCATGAAAAGGCTGGAGAAACGAGGCGTCAGTGCTGCAGAAGCCTCCAAACCCAGGCGAGACACCACCTTCAGCTTCACGGGGCCTTGACACAGCGTCTGGGTTTGCCGTGTGCGGTGCAGCGACGGTGAACGCGCGCGGAGGCGAGAGCGCAGAGGCCGCGGAGTCAGCAGGAGAGACGGTTCCCGCTCTGACGGAGCC
This sequence comes from Aethalodelphis obliquidens, assembly GCF_003676395.1. NCBI lineage: Eukaryota > Metazoa > Chordata > Mammalia > Artiodactyla > Delphinidae > Aethalodelphis > Aethalodelphis obliquidens. The sequence continues at coordinate 689,942 of NW_020837949.1, read as the reverse complement.
CCTCCCCACGGGGAGTAACCACTGAAGCACACTCGACGCCTGACCAGAGGCACAGGATGATGCAGAAGCAAAACCGCGGGTGGACGTGTGCGCACACCTGCACACGCACCAGCGCACACCTGCACACACACGCACGCCTGTGCGTGCAGCCAGACACACGTGTTTTCCCTTGGAATCCCCACTTCCATTCCTTGAAGGAAACGCACCGTTACGAAGCGTCAAACGTCAGGTTCATTAGTGAGATGACCTGAAGAACAAGGCCGACCACCTGTCACTTGCTGGGCACGTGACATTGATTCTGTCCCTTGTTGCGCTCAGCGCAAAATTAAGGAGAGGACAGAACACTCCATGGTGGGCGGCACGTTTTTCCCTCGGAAGAGTGACTCATACCCTAGTATACGGACGACTTGAAGCTTCTGGAGTTCTAGCCAATGTGGGCTGCCCGGGGCGCCCCTTGCACCGCCCATCCTGCCTGAGACACCCCGGCTCCAGCTCCAACAGGCACCCTGTGGCCTGAGCTGCAGGTGATGGCGCCAGGACCAAGGAGCCAGGCAGGGCTTTGTTTGGGGTTTATTTGGTGGAGAATCACCCTGAAGCTCGGGTTCCCGGTCCAGAACACGGAGTCAGGGGGACGGCTGGTTCCTGGCTGCCCTCCCACACCTGCAAGACTAGGGATGCCCACCCTCCACCTCCAGGTGAAGATGGGGAAAAATATGAAAGCGTTTCCCCAGCCTGCGCAGGGCCAGGATCTCACCCACAGAGAGATGAAAAGCTCCCACTCACTCGTTTTCCGTCACAATGTAGCCGTACTCCTCCTGGGGAGGTTGGACTTCCAGCCGCAGGCCTGGGCCGGGGGGTCCCCGGGCCCCGGCGCCGGGGCGCTGGTCCTCCTGCGGGGCCGCCGGAGCCCAGAGCTGCGATGCCCCAAGTCCGCCCGGCCCCGGCTCCGGGTGCAGCGGCCTTTGCAGCAGCTCCTTGGAGTAGGTCTGACTCTTTATGTTCTCCACCCCAACGCGATCCTCCTCTGAAGATGGGGAGGCCTCAGGGTCCTCCGATTTCTTGATCTCCGTCTTGAAAGACCCGGCAAGATGGGGGGCTCCAGGCAGGAATGGAGACCCAGGACCCTGCAGGAGGTCCCCGAGTTTGACGCCCAAACGGCTGACCTGGCAGAAAGGAAACCAGCCTAAGAATGTGCCCCAAGTCACAGAGAGGCATCAGCACCAGACTCTCGGGGGAGCGGGCACTGGCGTACGTGAGCCTGGGGCGGGAGTGGGCCACACGGGGCAAATTCGGCGTCCGGCCGAATGCATGTCGTCTGGAGAGCCCAAGCTCTGCTGGCCTCTCCCTCTGCGTCCCAAATTAGAAACGTGTCCCTAGACCCCATGGCTCCCTCTGCAACTCGGACAGCCGAACCCTCCACTTTTTATTTCTGATGGACATGTCAAAGAATTGTTGGTGTTTGCTTCACCACGTGCTAACAGGCACTGAACCAGGAACCACTAACATAATCTGACAAGAGAAGTACTAACCAGAAATTCTTCTTTTCCACCCACAAAATAGAGTTTCGTAGAACCACATCACTGCCATTGCTTATGAACTGATTTTCTGCCTCCTTAAGACTAATACAAATGAGCAAAAGTTCTCCAACAGGGAAAACCAACACAGCGCTCCGTGGGTGGACGTGTGCGCACACCTGCACACGCATCAGCCCCTTCCAGACCCCTCTGGCCCAGCACACTGTCGAGGGGCCCCTTGGCAACGACAGAGGAGCAGTGGTCTCCCCACCCCCCCAGTTACTAGGGAGCGTGGGGCGTGTGGCTGGCACAGCCGGGGAACTGAAGTCTCATGGACTTAATTTTAACGGGTTTAAGTTCAAGCAGCCACACATGGCTGGTGGCTCCACCATGGACAGCGCCGTGGCTGTACATGGTCCAGAGCCTGTGAACGTCCGTTAAATGAGCCTCAGAAACCAGGCCACGCGGGACGACCTCAACGACACAAAGTGGGTGTGAAGTCTTATCAGGCGGTGTTGTCCTCCCATTTCCCTGGGTGGGTGGGGGGTGGTTCTGAGGAATATTAATTTGAGATTATGAGGGTTTTTCTATCTTTTTCTGGAAAAAATTTTTTTTGTATTTCACGTACGTTCCCAAACTATGGACAAGAAAACTAACGCGACTCTGGGTTTCACAGGACCCGAACACGCCCCATCTTACCTCCTGGTAAAATCCTGCACCGCCGTCTCGCACTCTGTTATCTGTGAAAGACACGAGCTCATCAAAATCCTGGCCCAACATATATACACTAGCAAAGGTAAGGCAGATAGCTAGTGGGAAGCAGCCGCATAGCACAGGGAGATCAGCTCAGTGCTTTGTGACCACCTAGAGGGGTGGGACGGGGAGGGTGGGAGGGAGGGAGACGCAAGAGGGAAGAGATATGGGAACACATGTATATGTATAACTGATTCACTTTGTTATAAAGCAGAAACTAACACGCCATTGTAAAGCAATTATACTCCAATAAAGATGAGAAAAAAAAAATTCCGGTCCAGCATGTCAGCACAAAGGTCACAGGACATACAGGGTGGCCACCGAGTAGGTCAGGCACAGTGAAGCTGGCCTCATTCCCACGACAACGAAAGCCTCCGCTTACAGTACAGAGGTGGCGCTCCGTAAAGTCCACGACAGAGGAGGGCTGACACACTAACTCAGACACGAAGTCAGTCAGTCAGTCGCGATGCCAGTTCCAGGGAGCCACGTATTATCCTCAGGTAGCTCAGAGCAGAAAGAGCCGCTGGGCCAGGCGCAGCGCGCAGTTACAGAAAGGAAAGTGAAGCGTCGACCCACACACCTCATGCCGAGATGCCTCCAGACTGGGTACTTTCCCGTGGTGGCCACTCCTCTGAAGACACACGCAGGAGTCGGGGTGGCTCCTGTGCTCCTGCAGACACTCCCAGCCCCGGACAGGGACCAGCTCGTCCGAGTAGCAGCCCAGCATCTTTTCCTGCATCGGTCAAGCCACGCTTCCAGCTTCCAGGCAAGCCTCGTCCCAGCCCACAGAGGAGGGCGAGACATGCACCTTCCACCTGGCATGCTCCTGGGTGCCTACTGTGTGCAGCGCACTGCGTTACATGCTTCAATGTAGCTTCCGCAACTCTGAGAAGCGGTCAGGCGGGGAGACAGGGCCTGCCCTGCTCGGCCCTCGCACAAGGCTCCCTGGCGGCTGTTAGTGGGTGCATGTATGTGAGTGGGTTGGGGTGTGTGAGCGTGTGTGAGTGTGAATGTTGGGATGTGTGTGAGTGTGCATGTGCCGGGGTGTGAGTGTGTCTCTGTGTGTGTGTGTGTGTGTGAGTGCATGTGCCGGGGTGTGAGTGTATCTCTGTGTGTGTGTGTGAGTGTGTGAGCATGCATGCGCCGGGGTGTGAGCGTGTCTGTGTGTGTGTGTGTCAGTGTGCGCCAGTGGGCGTGTGCCAGGGGGTGGGGATCTCTGCTTTCTCCCTGGAGCAGCCCCAGAGGCTGGTGTGGCCTCAAGCAGACATTTGAATGAACCTCTTTCACTTTATTATTCAAATGTTTGCCTCCATGTTGTACTCGCTCACACAGTCCGGACAAAACCTCTTTCTCTCCTGTTTTTGCTCACCCGGAACCTCACCCGGAGGCATCACAGCCCCCTCCTCCACAGAGCAATTCGCCCTTCAGCGTACGTGCTCTGGAAGGCTCAGCCTGCGGAGGAGGCTTTCAGAGGCAAAAGTTCAGACAGACACAAATCGTTAACATGAATCCCACCTCGCAGCAGAAAGAATGCAGCCCAGCGCACCATGCGCACACGCGGCGAGCGGCCGGGAGGCACTCACCTGGCACGCCGTCTCTGTGGCGCACGGCCCCCGAGCGGCCCGCCTGGCCTCTCGGCCCTCCGCCGCCTCTCCCGGCGCCGTCCTGCTCCCCTTCCGCGCGCCCGCCTGGCATCGCGCTCGCTATCGCACGGCCTGCCTCGGCCACATCGAGGGCGCTCAGACCCTCCACGCTGCCTGGGCGCTCCCGCAGGTCCTTCAGCAGAGCCTGAACACGTGCCCCTAGACGGCACACACGAAACAGACAAACCGAGACAAGGGACAGCGTTAGAACAAGGACACAAGGATGCAGATGGGTGGCAACGGTGAGCGCAGCAGAGGGACGGGAGCAAAAAAGGGCCAAATGGAATTCTGCAAGTGAAGCGTTCAGTATTTGAAATTTAAAAGCTCCCTGGATGGGCTTAACCGCAGATTGGATGATGGAGAACAAAGAGCTGGTGAATTTGAGGACAAACAATGGAAACGATTCTCATCCGTGGAACAGGGAGAAAGGACTGGCCACACCTTGGCAACGTGGTACAGCTTCCGGCGCCACGAGTGTGACTGGGTCTGAGAGGGAAAGGAGAGAGAGAAGGGGACAAAGAAAAGAAAACAACCTCCACAAATGCCCTGAAATCGGTGAAGAGCATTAACTCAGAGATTCGAGGCACTCGGAGAGCCACACGACGGCCGCTCCCAGCCGAGCTCACAAGGCCGCACAGAGAACCGAGGTGGAGGAGACGCTAAATCGGCCAGAGGCGGGGCCAGGACGGCGGTGCCCCAGGACACACCCAGCGCCCTGTAAGCACGACATACGTGACATGATACACAAGTACACACTGGATCATTTACATATGAGGATGCATCTGAACCACTAAAAGAAAAGGTGTCTAATTCAGAAGTCTAGATTACACAGCAAAAATATCCTTCAGACGTGAGAGTGGAAGAAAGACATTTTCATATTATTGAAAAGAAAAGAGTTACGATGGTCCCTCACCCTGGACCTGCAGTGCAGGAGATGCTAGGAAAAGCTCTGCTGGCTGGAGAGCAGTGGGGTGGCCCGGAGTCCCCCACAAGGTTTGCTGCAGGGTGGTGACAGCCCCGGCCTTGATTCCGTGTCAACCAGGAGCTCCTGAGGCTCTGACCTCTGGGCCTCGCCGGTCCCGGAGAGACTGACGTTCCCGGGGCCGCCCACATGTACAGACAGCAGACGCTGCTTCCAAATGCCAACCAACCAACCCAGAGCCCCGCCCCGCCCCCAGGCGACTGGCCCCCTGCCCTGCGCACCCCGGGCCCGGGTCCCAACAACTAGGGGCTGCCCCTCTGCCCCGGAGCCGCTGACGTTATTCACACCAGCCGGTGCTGCCTCGCCTGCTCCTTCCTGCAAACCCACAGAAAGGCCCTGCCTACAGCTCCCCTCCCTCTGCCCCGTCACCAGCCTGGTGCTTCCCCGGGTGGCCCCCGCCTCTGGGAAACAACCTTTTTCACGATAACCCTCTCCTGATCTGTTGGTCTCACCACACCTGAACGGTAATAAAACCTGCACTTTGAAACAGCTTCCCGTGGAAGGAAATGCAGACGGATGACTTCCCTGTGGCTGCTGCCTCCGTGGTCCTTGACCCCGACCTGAGCCCCTGGGGAGGGCACTGCCCCCCTGCATCCCCACCTCCCCCTGCATCCCTCCCCCCACAGCCCCGTAGACACGTTTAGGGACCAAACGCTTGCCTTCCAGCAGTGAACCTGGAAAAATATTTCTCACTTCCTCATAAACAGAAACATTGTAGAAACAGAGAAGCAAGCCTGACCCAGACCAGGGCAGGAGGCTGAAGGCTTGAGGGACCCCAACCCCACACAGCGTCAGAATTCCTGCTTCTCTGGGACGACAAAGGGCACAGGTTGCTTCGTAGAAAAGAGAAAAACTAAGGTAGAGTAAACAGTAAGAGAAACAACACCTAGCTGTTTATTAAGCCTCTAGCATTATAGACACATCAACTTTCAGTGGTCTGTACTGTCGCAGCCATGGCCTAAAAGGTGAGGAAACGCAATGCCCTGCAACTAGAGGCCGAGGCTTGGCCCCTGCAGGCGTGGTCCCTGCCAGGGGCCACAGCATGGCAGGACTCACCATGGCGTCCCAGGACACCGACCAAGGCAAAGGAAATGGATCAGTACATTTACGAGACGTTTTTTAACAAGTGTTGAATCCAAAATGTGTTTCTGCGGAACGCAAACTTAACCAGGAAATTCAGCTGGGGAGAACGCTCCATTCCCCAGGGCCTTGGTTCACCGAGGATCTGCTCCTGTTCTCCGCTGGACCATCCTCAACGCAGAGCTGTGTCCCTCCTAACAAGGGTCCAAGGTGGACTCCCTGCCCCGACTGGGCCCTGCGAGGATGTTTCACCACCTCGCGGTTAAGCCCCTGAGTCACACTGTTGGCCGGTTTCAAGGGGTCCAGAACATGTCCTTCTAAGAGTCCACTTTCTCTCCGATTCCAGATTTAGGAACAGGACCAGTGGGATTACTGCGCTAGAACCGTCATGCGAATGGGGGCACACGGGTGTCAGGGTGACAGTTCAGACCCTGGGTAGCAAGTCGCCGCAGACCGAACTGTGGCTGAAGCAGGCGGACTCTCCTGGGCACGGCCTGGCCTGTGGGCGGCCGGGTCCGCATCTGCTGACGCCCTGGTGCTGTCCTCTGTGCAGGGGGCCAGGGCCTGTCGCCGCCCTGTGACCTTTTTGCCCACACACGCCCCTCCCCCCAGCTGCTCTCAGGCTGCCTGGGTGGGAGACACACATTCCAGGTCACGAGGGAGGTGGATAATCAGTGAGGGATTCAGGCCTCCCAGAGGGTCTCAAACCTAAACGGCAGAGCTCAAGAGCAGGAACTCTCCTCCCACCCTTCGTTCTTTCCTTCCTTCCACAAATGTTCGCTGCACGTTTTCTGTGCTCAGCTACCTGTCAAGGTGCAGGAATAATGCAGTTAGCAAAGCACTTGCTTCCACGGAACGTTCATCTATAGTAGAAGAAACAAAATAAACAATTAAAAACAAACACATACAATGTCTGGTGGTGACGGGGCTGTGGGAACAATAATGCAGAGCGTGGAGGATGGGGCAGTGGGGAGGGACGATGCTGCGTTAGACAGGATTGTCGGAGAAAAGCTCAGAGACCCAAAGAAGGGAAGTCCTGAGCCCAGGGACTATCTTAAGGAAACGCTCTGCGGGCAGAGGACACAGCAAGCGCAAAGGCCCTGGGGCAGGAGCACTGGAAGGAAGGAAGGCGGCCAGAGTGGGTGACCTGGAGCGGCCAGAGTGGGTGACCTGGAGCAACAAGTGGGGCGTGAAAGTCGGGGGCACTTTACAGGGTCTCAGACCATGAAAAGGACCTGGATTTTTGCTGAGTGGGATGAGAAGCCCTTGCTGGGTTTTGAGCAGTGAGTCGTCATCTGGTTTACAATTTTAAGAGGCCTGCAGGCTTGAGACAAGGTCAGAGCCGGGAGGCCGGAGGCGGCTCCTGCAGGAACCCAGCTGGGGATGGCGGTGCAGCAGGCAGAGCTGGCGGGAGCCTATGTGTTTCTATGGCAGGTCCAGATGGACCGGATGTGAGGTTCAGGGGACGGAACAGAGCCCAGGTGGGTGACAACAGACAGCAAAGCTGGAGGAGCTGTGTGAGGTCAGCTCCCAACGTTGGGGGAGCCTGGGCAGGGGTGGAGGCTCTCGGCAGCCCCTCAAAGCATCCCACAGGGCGATGTTTTGTTTTATGCAACCCAGGGCAGGAAGGATGTTGGTCAAACACAGGGCAAGTCAGAAATCCTAAAAGACCCACCACAAACAGGGGGTCACGATCTGGACAAAGTGTGCTCTGCAGCCAGCCACACCCAGGCTCCAGTCTCGGGGTCTGTCTGTGTAGATGGGTCAGTAACTCCCACTTGAAGGGGTTATTGAGAAAACGAAATCAAATGTTTAGACTGTCTACCACGTCTAATAACCAAATAGCTAAGGGGAAGTTGTGCCCCTCCTCCAATAATCTGTGCTGACATTTAATGACTCAGAGAAACCCTCCCTACAGTTACCTCATGTCCTTTCCCTTAACTTCCCTCAGCTCTATTCTCCTTATTTGGAGGGAAGAGCAGAAACAGACCTGCAGCGTGAAAACACTCACGTTCTTTAAGATAAAGACCAGAGAACGGGGGCCTCTCTAACTATAATAAGACACATCCATCTTCAAAATGGTATCATAAAATATAATTCCTAAAGTTGTCTCCTCTCATCCAAAAAGGAAGCTTTTCAGATTACCATTAGTGAGAAATAACTAAAAACCCACAGGTTACAATGGTAGATGCTAAGCGGCTGACCACTTAGGAGGAGAGCAATTAACTCGTGTCAGCGATCATCTCCCGCTAACTGCGGCTGACCACAGTGAGTCAGCTCAGAGGCGCCCACTGTCAGTCCTCTGAAGATGAGGAGAAATGAGGAAATCCTCTTTAAAGAGTGTAGCCAGCCCTGGCGGACTGGAGGGACCGTGGCGCAGAGCACAATCAAATACCACATGCATCAAAGTGAGACGCTCTGTTCCGGCTGCCGCACCATGTAATTCCGAGATCCGGCCGGCTTATAATGACATTTTAAGTAGCTTTCAATGTGCCAAGTGGGCTCTAGCAGAGCAATTACATGAAATGTCAGGACATCAAATGTGTAAGGCCTGGAGTAGGAGATCAGCTCCCATGAACAACTGCTGCAGGCCTGACCTACAGAAATTATATGTCTTAATAGGGTCCCCCAGACAAATGCTACAAGCTTTAGAGAATAAGCAATGGTGTGCAGTTAACCTCACACAAATCTGCTTCCACAAAGAGGATGTGATCATACACAACAGTTTCTGCTCCTAAGTGCCTTTACCACCACGTGGACATGTAAGTACACAGTTCAGGCACATACGAACGCACACATCACCACCATAATCACCACCATCACCACCATCACCATTACCACTCTCATCACCCTCATCCTCACCGCTATCACACTCAGGGGAGTAGCCTAGACACGGGCTGGGTGGCAAATGCAGACCCCACAGGAGGAAACTTCCCAGGAAGGGCTTCCGGGGCAGCCCCTGAAATCCGTTTACATTAACTAAATGGGCTGAATCAGCAAGGCATCTGGATCCCATTCACGGAAACACCCTTTGAATGTGAGAACTGCCGAGCTCCCTCCCCGCAGCAAAGGTTGGATGGGAGATGCCCAGGTGTGCACGCTTCATGCTGCAGTTCTGCAGACAGGAACTCAGTCTATGATCAGAGCCAAACCAATGTGTATTTGCCACAATTTTTAAAACTTTAAATACAAAAGTGGCCTCGCACTTTTTATTACCTAAGAGTGACTGGAGTTCATGGGACTTGCCTGAATTTTAACCCAGCGATGGAGGAAGAACGAGCCCTGGCGAATGCACTGCAGGGACGTGCAGAGGAGAAGCAGCAGCTGCGCACGGCCACACCCGGGTCAGCCGTGCGGTGCCAGGCCTCACAAACGCACACGGAGCACCAAAAGGTACACCAGCGCTCACAACACCTGCCTGGTGGTGATGAGATCCAGGGTGTCTTGTTTTCTTCTTTCTACACATCTATTATTCTGGTATTGCATGGTAACCATTTACTACTTCTACAACTGATAAAAAGCACAACAAATAATCCTTTACCCGTTCCGGTTTCCATAGAGAACTGATCACAGAATACAGAACAACACTCTAACGAGGGGCATTGCCAGCTGGGCCACAACCCAAGACACCGTGTCCTAAACAGGAGAAGCTGGACCAGTCGTGTCTGAATCCCACACTTCACACTTTGCCGTTTGCCCTTGCCATTATCCTACTGCCCACTGGTCTTTTAATTTTATGTGAATTAAAGCTTTTTCAAAGGCGACACGGTGTAAATAATGAATAAATGAAGGAAGAGGGTCTCCTTTCTAAGTTTTTACCAAATGAACATTTGCCACGCACGTGAAGCCTGTGGCCTGATTTACTGATTCGGGAGCAGGGATGGGTGGGTTTTCATGAGCCCTGAGGGCTACTAATTGGTCTCGACTGTCCTGCAGAAGGGCAGCCACTATCTGCGTCACCCACGTCTCTGTCTCCCGCACTACACCCGCTGGGTGCCCGGCACAGCCAGCTCTCCAGAGCTGCGCCCCCGGGGAGGTCACACACCCTGGCCCTCTGGGCCTCCCTTCTGACTTTCTCGCTGGTGCTTTCCAGGTGAAGCTGGGTTTTGAGGACAGGGCTGCTGTGTCTTGCGCCTTCCTAGGGATCCTGTGCTCGTGGCCCACTGAATCTACCTGAACGCTCCCCGGGTTCTGAAGGATATTAGACCGAACGGCAGGGGCAGTTTTCCAGGGGCGAGTGGTGGGGAATGGCCTGCCTGGGACTGGTCCGGACAGGTAACCCCGGGAAGCTCTGGGGCTTTAGAGGAAGGCTGGTCTTTTCTTGCCTTGTCCTTTTTCACTATGTAAGAAGAGAACCCTTCCTCCTTGCAGCCCTGGCTGACACCCCTGCCCCCAGGTGACCCTTCTCTACTCCTCTGCTCACCCTAAAGGCTCAGCACACAACTTTGCACACAATGAACAGTCAGAGAAAGCTAGACTTTGGAGCTGAGTGGCATTTAAAACATTAGAGTCCGGGACCAATAAGCCCAAGAAATAAAGCAAATTGTGTTTAAATCTGCATTTTAGACGGTTCTTAAAGGCTTCCATCCACTTTGCCTTACGTGACCTGACTTTGGGACAAACGCTGTCACCTGCTATCTCAAGCTGCAGTTTCCTCATCAGGAAAACGAGGCTGACAATAGCACCATCTTTCACGGTTGACGTGAAGAGCAAATGATACCATTCACCCACTCAGCAAACACCCTGCAAGGCACATGCTGAGTCCCGGGTGCAAATGTGAGAAAAGCAGCACAGTTTGCTGGCTTCCGTAGCTGACGGTCTACAAGCGGAGACAAACATTTATCCAATACGTGCAAACGCGTGAGTCAGACTGTGAGACACGCTCCAGAGAAAAGTACAGCCCTGCGAGGGCTTCCCTCGAGGTGGGGTAGGGTGAGGTGAGCTCCTCTTGTTGGGGGATCGAGCACTTTCCAAACAGTCAAGGTGAAATGTGCCAGAAAGGTTACGTGGCCGGGGCTGCTGGACGCTAACGAGACACAGGGAGGCAGCGTCCCCCTCACAGAAGGTCGCTGTCCCCCTGAAGGCTTCTTGCTGAACGCTGGACACGCTGGTCACATCTCCGAGCTCCTAGCTCACAGGGCGTGTGGAACAGAGGAACTAGTACATGTCCTCCTTGGGGTGCAACCAGGAAAGTACAGGACAGCATCAGCAGGCAGGAAGGCAGAGAGGTGGTCTCGCCAAGAGAACACCCACTGCCACGGCGATCCACAAACCGGCAAGGATCACAAAGGGTGAAGCTCTCCTCTGAGGAGCGAGGGGTTCGAGCTCCACAGGAGGCTCTCCAACCCCTGGATCCTGCACAGGAGCGATGAGCCCCCAAACACCTGGCTCTGAAAACCAACAGGAGATACATCTAAGCAAACCACAGAACTACAGAGAATGGGAAATTCGCTCTTAAAGGGCCCTGTGCAGACTCACTCGACTCAAAACCAACGCAGACGTGCCTGATTGCAAGGCACCTGGATCACAGAGGAAGGAGACCCACTTACTAATCTTGAAGTACCTGCTGGAGAAACAGGGACCACTTGGGATGCTCCCCAGGGACTGAGACACTGCAGGCGCCACTGTGGAAATCGCCACCTAACCTGTTAGCCCCCTACCGAGAGCGCTGCCACCCCTGCACCTCAGCAGGGCTCATGACCAGTCAGGCGATAACCCCACCCGCCAGCGCCCCTCCGCAACCCTGACCTCACCACAACAGGAGGGCAGGTGCCCCACACGGGCACGCCCCTTGAGCCCCGGGCTCCGGTGGCCAGTGGGATTGCACCTCTGAGCCCCACAGGATGTCTCCTACAAAAGCCACTCCTCAAGACTGGGAGAGGTAGCTGATACACCTAACACAGAGAAACAGACACAGAGAATTAGGCAAAATAAGCAGACAAAGGAACATGTTCCAATCAAAAGGACAAGACATAAACCTCTGAAAAAGAACTAAATGAAAGAGAGAAAAGCAACTCAGCTGATAAAGAGTTTAAAATAATGGTCATAAAGATGCTCACTGAACCCAGAAGAAGCATGGATGAACACAGCCAGAACTTAACAAAGGGACAGAAACTATAAGAACTACCATATGATCCAGCAATTCCACTCTTGTGTACTTATCCAAAAAAAACAAAAACACCAATTCAAAAAGATATATGCACCCCCATGTTCATTGCAATAGCCAAGATATGGAAGCATCCTACGTATCCATCAACAGATGAACGGATAAAGGAGATGTGGTGGGACTTCCCTAGCGGTCCCGTGGTGAAGACTTCACCTTCCAAGGCAGGGGGCGCAGGTTTGACCCCTGGTAGGGGAACTAAGATCCCACATGCCTCAGGGCCAAAGAACCGAAACATAAAACAGAAGCAATATTGTAGCAAATTCAGTAAAGACTTTAAAAAAAAAAAAAAAGTCCACATCAAAAAAAAATCTTAAAACAAAAAAGATGTGGTACATACATATATGCAATGGAATATTTATTACTCAGTCATGAAAAAGAATGAAATTCTGCCATTTGCTACAACATGGATGGACCTAGAGGGTATTAAGCTAGTGAAATAAGTTGGACAGAAAAAGACAAATACTGTGTGATTTCACTCATATGTGGAATCTAAAATAAAGAAGAACATAAAGCAAAACCTCATAGATACAGGGAACAGATTAGTGATTACCAGAGAGGAAGGGGTTGATGGGGGCAAGATGGGTGAAGAGGTCAGCTGTATGGAGATGGATGGTAATTAGACCTTTGATGGTGATCACTCTGTAGTGTATACAGATGTCAAACTAAAATGTTGTACACCTGAAACAATATTTTTTTAAAAAAAATGATGCAAGAGAATAAAAGAGGGAGGAGAAAGCTTTTGTAGTTTAAAAGGCGCTTAACAGGTACATCCACCAATTCAGTGGACCGTCTTCAGATACTGCCTTCAAAGAACCGACTGTAAAGAAAATTTACAAGTGAGAAATTTAAACACAGATTAGATACTTGGTGATATGAAGACATTAGTATGAAGGTTAACATGGGATAAAGCTGTTTGGTTAGGTTTATTCAAGAGTCGTATCTCTGGCAGTGCAATACTGAAGTGTGACAGGTGAAACCTGACAGCGTCCGATTGAATCCGTCAGCGTAGGGGAGTAGGGGTCACAGAAGTAGCGAGAGGAACCCAGCAATGCACGTGTGGGCATTCATCCTACAAGTCTCTCTGTTTGCTCTGAGACTAACATTTTACATGACTCTAAAGCATACAGCGCAGTTGGGAAGACAATATATACAAAAAGATAACCCACATTGCAACGTAGCCCAGGAGAAAACGCCAACCAAATGATGCCGCTAATAAGGGTCCCTGGAGAGCGGAGAGAGCATCTTCAGAGGATGTTCCCCGAAGAGCCCCACCAGAGCGGCCCGATCAAGCCTCCACTTACAGACAGGGAGCGCGAATGAGAACGGACACTCAATATTTTTTTAATCTGTTACCTGCTTCATGTTATTATTTGTGTATCTTCAAAGGGGAAGTCATATTTTATCAAAATCGCACCTTATATTTTACGGTCTTAGGGAAAGGCTGTTAGAAAACAGATGAGGCCCCTGGGCATCTCACAGAGGCTAGGACCGGCCAACAGCCCTCCTCCCGTGGGGCGACCACAGCAGGGGTGACTCACATCAAGGGCCGAAGCGGCGGCCTCGAGGGCTGGTCACTTCAAGGGCCCAAGTACACTCACGGCACTGGGGGCAGCGTTCGTTTCAGGCCGGTCTCTGGGGACCAGCAAACACCCATAAACCAAGGAGCTGGGCATGAGTCTGACCACAGGAGTGGAGAGGCGGAGACAGAAGGAAAGGGCAGTGGACTCCTAAGTCGTTTATATTCAATTTACCAAACGCTGGGCGGGGCCCGCTTTGGCCTGTGAGTCGTATTCCCTCATCATCTCCACCAATGAAGTCATGAAATAGCGAGACTGTCGGGGCAGCGAGAACTGAACGTGGAGGGCGCCTCCCCCAGGAGATCCGAAGGCCCCTCCGCCGCAGGCACTGGCCGCCTGAGTCCCCGCGACCCAGGAGCAGGACCAGGACGGACGGCCCCTCCCACCCCTCGGCCTCTGTCCGCTCTACGGGGGAGCCTGGTGCGCGCGTGGAGAGAGCCTCGGAGGCCCGGCCTGCGCAGCCGCCCGAGAGGCAGAAACAAGCCGACGACAAGCACGCAAAGGGTACTTACCGTCGTCCGTGCCCAGGGCGTCCCTGGGGTCCGGAGGCGAGGGCCATTTCTGGGGGGCCGCCGGTGCCGAAAGGACCCTGGGCTCTCGCCAGGGCGCGCGCACGAGCTTGCGGGTTGCGGGGTCGCCATCCCTGGGGGGCGCGGGGGGCTTCCGGGCCGCGTAGGCACCCAGTGCGGCGACCAGACTCTGCCTGTCCGCGCCGCCGGCCACCTTGGGGCTGAGCTCGTCGGGCTGGAGCCTGCGGAGCGTGCGCAGCGGGCGGTCCCCGGGGAAATCGGCCCGGGACGCGGGGGCATAGGTCAGGGCGGACGTCCGGGCCATGAAGGTCAGCACGCTGTCGGCCGGGGGGTCCTCACCCTGCAGGGGCCGGGGGACAAACAGCAGGTGAGCGCCCATCGACGGGCAGGCCCTGAAATGGCACCGGGTCTGGACCTCCGGGCGCTAAACAGCACCTGGCACCCGGAACGCGCACCCCAAACAGGCGCCACGGCTTAATTCACCGATGGGCCGGGTCCCACGTCCACATTCCTCCCACGGTGGTTTTTTCATAACAGCTTTATTGAAATACAGTTCGCACGCCATGAGATTCACCCCATTCAGTGTTTTTAGCAGATCCGCAGAGCGGTGCAAACATCGCCTGGTACAGAACCCTCTATCACCCCATTCCTCCTCCCCCGGCCCCAGGCAACTGCTCATCTACCTCCTTCTCCGTGACTTTGCCTATTCTGGGGCATTTCACGTAAACAGAATCACAGTGGGGCCTTTGTGTCTGGCTTCTTTCGATGAGCGTGATTATTCCAAGGTGCATCCGTGTCGTAGCACGTTGGTGCCAAATTCTTTTTGATGACTGAAAATTATTAAGGACAGAGCACATTGTGGTTTCTTCATTCCTCAGCTGGTGAACATCTGGGTTGTTTCCATTTGGGGGCCATTGTGAATAACGCTGCCGTGCACCTTCGTGTACAAGTCTCTGTGTGGACCTGTTTTCATGTCTCCCAGGCACGTGCCTGGGAGTGGGGTGCTGGGCAGTGGCCAGCTCTGCATGAACTGCCAAAACGCGTTCCCGCGAGGCTGCACCACTATCACCGTGCCGGCAGCATGTGAGGGCTCCATTTCTCCTCTTACTATTTTTTATTTTATAGTACAGCTGTCTTCCTTCGACATAGCCATGCACTGGTGTGTACTGTAACTCCACAGAGTAGCTTCCCCCGCGACGGACTCTCTCCTTCGTCTGACGGTTTTTATTTCACTCCAGCTCCTGTCTTCACTGACCACTTAAATCCCTTTTCCATCCATCCAATCCTTTTTGCAGCGATACTCTGGCCGGTGAAGCTGCCAGGGGCTCTTGTTTTACAGATGATGTCGAATCCATGGCCTTTCCCTCAGCCTCCACCCACTCTGCCTCCTCACTCATTTAGTAAATGTTCCCCGGACATGATCTCATCACACTTTGTTTTGCCCACTAGACAAAATGAGGCCCAGTTTCCTCACGTCTGGGACAGCTGTAAAAACGTTAGAAGTCTCAATGTTCTGCCTCTGACGACGGCACCGTCAGAATTTCATGGACAAACAGTAATTTCCCACTCGGAGATGACTCAGGGCTGCTTTCATGCAGGGACCATAAACTTTTAAAATCTCGCCCGTTCATATTTTCTACATGCACCTCCCTTGGGGCACAAATCGGTGTTTAGTCAGTGGGTACACACCTGGGGATCTAGCTAAGATGTGCGGCCGTCACTGAATTTAAGACAGTGGCTCAGACTCCCCAATCTGTCATTTTAAAAATACCTGCGTTCAGCCTTGCAGGACAGATTTTCGCGTAGCCAGCCTGAAGCAGGAAGCTGGGCTTGACATGGTGCTACGTTCCGTTCTCACATATGAGCGTGGGCAGGTCACCTGACCTCTTGACACTCGGTTTTCTCCTGTCAGAGGAGACTGGCCATTATCTCCAAGATTGTTTTTAGCTCTAAATGATGTGATTTTAGTTGTCATCCAAATGGTATAATTTTGTTCAAGTGCTGGCTGAAATCAACTGCTTTTCCTTTAGAAGAGAAAAAGTAAGATTCATGAGAGAGAGAGAGAGAGAGAGAGAGAGAGAGAGAGAAGGGATGCCTCCACAACAAGCAGCCCCTCCAGCAGTCTTGCACAAATTGGGTGTAAGTGTCAATCTTAGGTTCAGCCTGAACTTCCATGGAGAAAGGCTGTCTCTGAACACCTGGTCGGGCCCCAGCGCTGGAGGCTGGGACGGCCTCCAAGAGCCTCATTACGGTGCCACGAGCACCGACCCTCTTTGCCGCGAATGCACCTTCTACTCAAAGGGCCTTTCATTAGAGTCGAGTGGAGAGCTCGGGGGGGCGGGCGCAGCAGGCCGCACACAGCGCAGACAATCAGCGCTGAGTGTGATCCGTGCAGTGGACCAGGGTAAACAGTCTGCGTGAGGTCTTCTATGCTCTGAACCAAATTAAGGTGAAGAGGGAAAAATAATGTTTCAGTCGGCAGACTGTAAAAGTAATAATTAAAAAAAAAACTTCAGTTTTCACAGGTGACCCCAGGTCCTCTGAGAGTGGGAGAGCTTAGCGCGGCCCCGGGTGAGGGTGCCCAGGTCACCCAGAGCCTGGGGGCGGGGGCAGCAGCGAGGAGGGTATCCTCTCGGTCGCTTCCTCTTTGAGGCTTCCTATCCGGACGCAGTGAGCACGTAGAGGGAGCTGGCCTCCGGGCAAGGCTGCCGGGCTTGGGTCTCACCTCTGCTGCTTAGTGACCTTTGCCTTGACGAGTTATTTAGCCTCTAAGTCACCTGTAAAATGGGGATGATGGGCGTAGCACCTGGCACAGAAGCGCTAGTAGCCCCTACTTACTAGTGGCTTACCGCTAGCCTACTAACAGCGAGTGGCTGTCACTCACTCGCCCGTGTCATAGCCGCATTTCCTTTAGAGCAGTGGGACCTGAGCACCGGCCCTGAGGGAGCCATCCAAGTGGACTCTGTCCCACCTCTGGGTCTAAAATTCTACAACCATTTTCAACCCCCTATTCTGAAGACGTTTTAAACCTCAGTCCAACAAACTACGATGTCCAGTTTCCTAAGATAATGCTGAGTAAGTGCTACGACTGCAGTTGCCCAAATCTGGAGACTAGCAACCTGTGGGAAGCATGAGGACTGGCTGGTACAGCCACTTCCGGCTTGTTCACCCCTCATACCGTGTGTCATCCCGGTCTAGTTTGGGTGTCGCTGGTGTGGTCTGCGCCGTGTGTGTGAAGCAGCTGAGAACTGCTGCCAGCCTTCCTGGAATGTACCCTGGGACGACATTCCTCAGCCCACGGTGTTCCACACGAGACGGCGCAGATCCACTCCCTGCACATCCCACAAGGGTCTGCTGAGTAAACCAAGGGGACAGGAGGCTCGGTTGGGAGACTGACCCAGTGCTGTCAGCACAGCTCTGCGTGACCTTCAGAACTTTCTAACCTCTCTGAGCTCCACTTTTGCCCCTACAAAACTGGGCGGGGGGTGGAGTCCTTTTTTTCTTGAAGCAGTTGTATTAGGGAGAGTACAGGTACCTAGCTCAGCACATGGCTCAGAGGAGGGCACTGGATAAATGGTAGCATCAGCGTCATTGCTACCAAGCGCCGCCACCACCAGCAGCATCACAGCCACTAGTGCTGCTGTGTGCTGAGCTCTGGACCACATTCTATGTTCTCCAGGGGAAGAATGCCTCCAACATGGACCTGTCCTCAAACAGCCTGCAGACTGAAATGGGAGTTAAGTCATAGACATTAGTAACTGTAATGGAAAGTATATCAAAGAGGTTTGGGGATACGGAGCTTGGAAGGAAGTGACCATAATCAGCTGGGGAAATCAGGGCAGCTTCCTGGAGCCAGGTGACACCCTTCCTAGAGCCACAACTTGCATCACATCCCCTGCCTGCGTGGCTCCCAGCCGTGCCAGGGCCTGGGCACTAGAGCTGAAAGTCAGGGCCCCTTCCTCTCATGGAGATGCACCTGCCCAGTCCCAGATTGCACAATTATGAGCTCCGACTGCAGGCCCTCCGAGTCCCACTTGCCAGCGAACACTGAGTGGATGAGACTTTTGTCTATACATTAGTCACTGTGCTCATCAAATATTCTCTCGTGCCAAGGATCCAGAACAAATTAGGAAACCCAAATTGAGCCATCTTTCGACCACAGAGCAAACATTTCCTCCGGTGTGTCTCACAGCCCGAAGGCAGCGTTGACAAGCACATTGATCAAGACACACTTGCTGCCGGCGTGACAGAGCACACGGTGGTGGGGCTGTCCACAGGCTTCCTAATGAGATGGCCCCGTGATGCCGTTGGAGGCGGCAAGATTGGGGAGCTGGAGGTGGGTCTCAGCAACCCTCACCTCCGGCTCATTAATGGAGAGTTGGGGTTAGGCTGCTCTGCCTTTCTGGGCTCGGGCCGTAGAGGGTAATTCTGGCAAGCTGTTCTGTCTCTGTCTCCACACAGTGGGAAGGTTGTCAGTGCTCAGTCCTGTTCAGGCTCTCAGCGACCCGCCCACGTTCAGGGGCAGTAGACTGGAGGTGTCATTCTTACTGACAGCACTGTCCCCAGGACAAAAACCTTCCTGCATTCAGAGGAGCCTCACACTGGTCTACCTTTGACCACGACAGCTACGCTATCTGCTGCTCACATACAGAACTATCAGTTAGAAAAATCAGTCCCCAGTTTCTAGGGTTCACAAAATCTGAGGTTGAAGAGGTGTTAAGTTCTAAACCACAGGATCAATGAATTTTGCAGGAAGTTGACAGCAGTACAAAGCGTGGGTGTGAAGTTATGGATATCTGCAAACGATGCCCCATTACACAGCTTGGAACTAGTCCACAGAGACGGCCGACGACAGGACGCGCGTTGGTTCTCGTCTCCCCGTGGCACTACCTTCTCGCTGCGTCACCTCTGCTTCACTGGGCGCTCCTCCCGCTTTGCACTTTGTCCTTTGCAGCAGCTGCACCCCACACCCTCATGCCCGCAGAGGTAAAGGGAATGGACTGAGGCAGAGCTGCAGTCCGCCCTTCTGTCCAGCCCGGGTGAGCACGAGGCGTGGGTTGCAGGTCAGCTGCCTGCAGCGTCCACCCGGAGGACCTCAGGATAACCATCCCACGTGGGTGGTGTGTTCTGAGTGCCAGCGCCAGGCCATTCTTTGGCTTCATGCGTTTTTACTTCTTTTTGACCCTCTCAACAGACATGACATTTTGGTGTCTGCAGACTCCTCATTTTGTGGGTAAGGAGACAGGATCTCTGGTGAGTAGAAGCAGAGCTGGATGTGGCCCCAGGCCTGGCTTCAGGCAGTGCCACAGAGAAGCAGGCCCATCCTGCAGGCTGGCTGACGGAAAACGCAGAACTGTGCTCAACTGGCTTCCAAGAAGGCAACTTGGGGACCTTCTTTTTGGCTTAAAAAACAAACATGAAAAAGTTGAACAAGAATTCCAGGGCCCTGATTTCAGCTCTACCACCAATTAAGCATCTGAAAGTGAACATTTCACTCTGTCTTTCTCAGCCTCGGTTTCCCTCTGTAAACAGAGGTGTCACGTCTATAGGACAGTTTGGGGGAAGTTGCCACCCTAGCACTGCTGAGTCCTCCCACACGTGGTCATGGTGTATATCTCCACGAATGTAGGTCTTCTTTAATTACTCTCAACGTTTCAAAATTTTCAACGTTTAAAGCCTTACACATATTTTTGTTAGATTACGTCTAGTTGTTTCATAATATTTGATGCTATTACGAATGATATTTTTATAATTCCAATACCTAATTGTTGCTGGTATATAGAAATACAATTGATGTTTGTGTATCTACTCTGCATTCCACAGCATTTCCACACTCGCTTATTCGTCTGAGTAGCTTTTTTGTAGATTCCACCAAATTTTCTTCAAAGACGATCACGTAATCTGGATGCCTCGCATTCCTTTTGCTTGCTTTACTGCATGAGCTAGGCCCTCCAGGGCAACGTTGCACAGAAGAGGTAAAAGCAGACATCCTTGTGGAGTTCCAGATCTGAAGCAGAAAGCACTCATTCTTCCGCATTCAGTACGGTGTCAGCTGTAGGTCCATCATGATGTTGGCTTTTGTCAAGTGCTTTTACTTTTGAGACTATCGTATAGCTTTTCTCTTCCTTGTTAATATGGTAGGTTGTACTGATTAATCTTCAGATGTAACCAGCCCTGCATTTCTGGAATAAATCTCCCTTGATCATGATGTATTATATTGTTGGATTTGATTTGTCTAGAAATTTTGTTTCTGTATTTCTGAGATAATCATCTGAGTTTTCTCTTCTTTTAATATCTTTCTCTGGATGATTTTGATCCTTTGACATTTGTTGAGACTTACTTTCTGTCTCAGCACATGACCCATCTTGGGAAATACTCTATGTGTACTTGAAAATAATGTGTGTTCAGCGGGTTTTAGGTGTATCGTTCTATAAATATCAATTAGGTTATGTTGGTTGATGGTGTTGTTCAAATCTTCCGTATCCTTACTGATATTTAATCTGTTTGTACAATCAGTTACTGAGAGAGGAAAGTTGAAATCTCTAAAAATGATTGTGGACTTGTACATTTCTCTTTAATAGTTTCATATTTTTGCTTTATGTATTTGAGGCTCTGACATTAGGTTCATAAAAAGATTTCTATGTCATCTTAATGAATTGACCATTTACTCATTAAAAAAGTCTCTATATCTAATAATACTATTTGTCTTGAAGTGTACGTTGATTAATATCAATACAGTCACACCAGTTTTCTTATATTTAGAGATTCCATTGTGTATATTTTCCATACTTTTGCTTCAACCTATATATGTCTATTTCATGTGCGATGGCTTTAGTAGAATATAGTTGAAGCTTGTTTTTTAATTCTTATTCAGATTGAACATCTCTGCTTTTTATTTGAAGGGCTTAACCCGTTTGTATTTAGTATAATTATTGGTATGGATGGATTTAACTCTACTTTCTTGATATTTGCTTTATATCCAACCCATCTGATCTTTCTTCCTCTCTCCCTCCTTGCTTTCCTTCCTATGGACAAATGAAGCATTTTTAGCATTCCATTCTATCTCTGAATTGACCTTCAGTAATACCTATTTTTAAAATGGTCGCTGTAAAAATTATAATGTGTCTAATTTATCACAGTCTACCTTCAAATAATGTCACAGAACTTCACAAATCAACAAAAAGTTACAACAGTATAATTCCAGTGTTCCTACCTACTCTTTGTGGTCCTGTTGTCATGTAGTTTTCTTCCACGTAAGCTAAAAACCCCACAAATACATTTTTATTATTTTGCTTCAAATATCCAATAGCTTTTATCCAAAAATTCATATATGTTATGTGTGTGTATCTTTTATATTTACTTGCAAATTTACCATTTCTGGTTCTTTTCATCCCCTTTGTAGATATTGGCTTCTATATGATATCATTTTTCTTTAAGCTAAAGAACTTCCTTTAGCATTTCTGGAGTATGAGTCTTCCAGACACAGATTCTTCCTGTTTCACCTACAGTTTTGAACAATATAAAAGTCTAAATTGACAGGATTTGTTTGGTCTTTTTTTCCTTTTCAGTACTTTAAAGATGTTCTTCCATTGTTTTATGGTCTCCTAATGAGAAGTAAGACTTCATTCTTATAATCATTCCCCTAGATGTAAGGGGTCTTTTTCCCCTGAGGATACCTTTAAGATTTCCTCTTTATCTTTGGTTTTCCCCCAATTTGACTATGATATGCCTAGATTTGTATTTATCTTGCTTGAGGTTCACTAAGTTTCTTGGATCTATGTTTTGATAAGTTTTGTCAATTTTGGAAAAACCCAGCCATTATTTCTTTAAATATTTCTTCTGCCTCATTCTCTTTCTCTTTCCCTTCTAGGATTCCAATTATACTTGAGTTAGAGTTATTTGAAATTGCACCATGTATCTTGGATGTTTTGTTCCATTTTGCACTCTTTTTTACAATATAATCTTTTTTAAAATAAATTTATTTTTTAATTTTTGACTGCGTTGGGTCTTCGTTGCTGCGTGCAGGCTTTCTATAGCTGCGGCGAGTGGGGGCTACTCTTCGTTGCGGTGTGCGGGCTTCTCATTGCGGTGGCTTCTCTTGTTGCGGAGCACGGGCTCTAGGTGTGCGGGTTTCAGTAGTTGTGGTGCACAGGCTCAGTAGTTGTGGCTCAGGGCTCTAGAGCGCAGGCTCAGTAGTTGTGGCACATGGGCTTAGCTGCTCCGCGGCGTGTGGGATCTTCCCGGGCCAGAGCTTGAACCCGCGTCCCCTGCGTTGGCCGGCAGATTCTTAACCACTGCGCCACCAGGGAAGCCCTACAATATGTCCTTTTTGTTTCACTTTTGATCATTTCAATTGAGCTGACCTGAAATTCACTGACTCTTCCCTCTACTCTCTCTAGCCTATCATTAAGCTCCTCCAATGAATTCTTTACTTCTGATCTCATTACTTTAGCTTGCAGCATTTCCACTTGGCTCTTTTTCACCCTTCCCATCTCTCTGCTACAATTTTCCACTTGCTCGTTTATGCTTTTCCACCTTGCCCACTCAATCCTTTAACGTATTTATCCTAATTATTAAGATATCCTTTTCCAATAATCCCAACGAATGAGTCATACCTGGATCTTCTCCTATCGCCTCTTTACTCTCTTGACCAAGAGCGACATCTTCTTGTTCCTTCATGTGTCTCCCGCTTTGTTACTGTACGCTGGAAATTTTGTTTAAGAGTAAAGGAGGATGAAGTAAATGACATTTAACCCTAGAAAGCGGAGGGTCCCTTCTTTTCTCAGCCTGCTGATGTGGCGGCTGAGTCCATGAAATCTGTCATTGAAGGTGGTGTGGATTCTGTTGCAGAGGCGGTCACATTCAGTCACTACTGACTACAGTGATGTTGAGGGCAGGACTGGGGCCCTTTCTTCAGCCGGGCTCAGATCCAAGCCCTAGTGCGACCCTGAGGATTGCTTCATGCTCTGCAGACAGCTGCCGGTTTTCTGAACCAGGGGAGCTCTCTCTGATTCACAGCCCAGTACCGTTGTGAGTCGCTGAAGACTTCTTTTCCTGGCTTTCTGCATGCTATTCACAGACCTTTCTCCACCATGCAGCCTCATCCCAACCCTTTGGAGGGCTGAGGTGTGCTCAGAAAGGCCTGGAGTTCCTTGGAAGGACATCTCTCGGTCCTTGTCCCCCTCTCCCACCCTCCAGTGTCCTATCTCCAGCACTCAGTGCTCTGTGCAGCCTGCCTCTGGGCTCTACCCTTGCGCCAGGCTCCGCTGCCAACAGTCCTTAAACCCTAGGCCACCTGCTTCCTCTCCCCGCTGCGGTTCCTGCCTGTGGGAAAGCAGCGGTGGTCTTCTCGCCCCTAG
This sequence comes from Aethalodelphis obliquidens, assembly GCF_003676395.1. Lineage (NCBI taxonomy): Eukaryota > Metazoa > Chordata > Mammalia > Artiodactyla > Delphinidae > Aethalodelphis > Aethalodelphis obliquidens. The sequence continues at coordinate 666,338 of NW_020837949.1, read as the reverse complement.
AATGAGCTCATCCCTTTCTGAATTAGTTCATTCAGGTTTCTTTGTGTCCTAGCTTTCTGGGTTTTGTTTTTGTCTTTGAAGGCTACGGTTTAGTAGCTCACTTGGCTTATTCCTTATTCCCGCGGTAGACCAGGGGGACTTCTTGACATGCTGCACTTTGAGCTCATCTGAGCATCTTCAGCTGCCGACTTCTGGTTGCTCTTCCAACGCCCAGCCCCTGGGAGGCCCTTGACCCCACGTGCCTACCTGGTTCGAGTTCAGCCTTCCCTCCATTACAGCACCTGCTCTGCTTTTAAATGTATCTCTGTGTCTCCCTCATTCAGTGAGACTGTAAAATCCTGAGGGCAGGAATGTAAAGTCCCAGCACCCAGCACAGCTTCTTGCACAATAAAAATGCGTAAAACAAGGATTCCAAATAAATCGGTCAATTCATGGTATTTCCAAATGATGAATTTCGGTTTAAACCTCCTCCAAGGCATAGAATAAACTGGGACCTGCAATGTTTTCTGTAATGAACCAGCCCTACTGTGGTTGATAAAAGTGGGAGCTGGTTTCCACCACTGACAATGCAGAAGCAGTAACTGCATTGATTTGGTGACGGTAAGAGCACAGCTGTGCATCAGGGCTCGGGGCCGGGCGGTTCTGTCTAAGGGGAGTGTGAGTTTACACCCTCTGGCTTCTTTCAGGAAGTACTTATACTAAACCTCTAAAGATGGTAAGTTCACAGCATCCCTCTGTCTATGACAGCTAGGTTTTTGATGACACATACATGGAAAAGCTGATTCATAAACGAATTCACTGCAAATTGTTGCACCTTGAAAGATCATCAGTGTAGAAAGCTTGCATTTCCAACTGAAATACTTCATCACCCGAGAGCGGAGGCGATCAGAAAACACTGCCCAAATCCCGGGCAAAAGTCTGCCCGAAGAGCTCCTTGGACCTTATCCTGTCTCAGTCTATTACAGGGATGATGAAGAGCCTTCTCCTCATTTAAACCCTGGACAGAGAAAATAATGAGTTCCAGGTTTTCATGCATTTTTAAATATTGAGAAGCATCCCTCTTAACACAGGATAAAAACACCTAAGCCAAAGTGCCACCAGGTGCTCATTCTCGAATAATCCTGTGACTGTCACGCTGAAACAGCCGTGTGGTGAGGTGACCACAGGATTCATCATTCAAACTGGACATTTCTGAGAGGGAAAAGGGGCTTGCTGGTAATTTTGACGGGGCAGCAGGCACAAACCGGCACGGTCCAGCCGGACCACGAGGTGTGGTCATTCCACCGGGTGGGAGTTTTAAAGATTACGGAGGGCAAACTTGATGGGCGGTGGCCGTTGCTGACGGAACGCTGGACAAGACCAGGGACAGCCATTTTGTTTCCCCATCAATGTTTCCTAGAAGGGAGGGCAGGTCGGGATGTGATCACTCCTGTCCGAGGCAGCCCAGTGCCGAGGGTACAGCTCCGGGAGGAATGCACGGTCCTGGCAAAGACAGCAGTCACCTTTCTCCTCCAGTGGGGAAGGCGCCTGGAGAACACGCGCAGGGCTGGGCCCACCGTGTGCACGAGTCAGGGCTGGAAGGGCTCTGCGCTAAGCTCCCTGGGTCCGTGTGAGGGCCCGAGCGCAGCCGGAAGAGCAGCACATCTGCCCCCGGAGCCGTGTCGGCGGCTCACCTGCGTCACCACTGCACCTCCCGGAGGCTCAAAGACCCCGCCATCCACAAGTCCCTACAGTCGCTGCAGCTCATTCCTAATTCCCGCGTCTCGCGGGCGCGGACAGCAGGCGAGCGTGGCGGAGTCAGGGGCCCACTCAGGCCCCTCCAGCTGGCTTCAGGCCACTCTTGGTCCAGGGAGCTAACCGAGCTCAGCCACCCCGCACGGCCACCACGTGTGTGCCACCCACCATCCAGCCCAGAGCTGGCTGAAGTGACAGGAGAGCGAGTGAAGGCGTGGCCCAAATCGCTCCCCCGGTGTCCCAGGGCCGGCCGCCTTGGGATGAATCTGGGGGGTGTGAGAGGAGCTAAGCGTCCCGGGCTTTCATCCATCTTCCAGCACGGCATCAGGCTTAAAATGGTCAAATTCCATCGGCGGAAATAACCTTCCACAGAAAGAAGCGTGAATGTGGCTGCCGAACACCCCACGTGCCCAGAGCACCCGGACTTCCATGCTCTCCCCAAGTCCACCCTCAAGGTGCATGAGGGCCTCTGGCCCTGGACACCACTTCTAGACCCGTCTCTTCTAGGCTAGTCAAAAGCTGGCAACTCTGGTTTAACCGGTTGTCATAAAATCATGCGTACTTTCCCATCTAGAAAGTTATGAGATTTCTCATCGTTTCTATAAACTGTTCTTTTCAATGGGCTTCGTTCGAGTCCTGGATGGCTCTAGAGCAGACTGGCCTTGGTACAGAATGAACCTGCACTGAGGACCTGACAGCTGCCGCACACGGGGCGCCCCGAGGGCAGGCTGCGTAAGGAGAGCCGCCCTGGGACACAGGACCTCAGTGCCGACACCAGGACAGTCTCGGGCAACCAGGATGGCTGCTCACCCTGTGCCCACCGACTTCCTGCTGTCCTGCCTCACAGTGGACCCCGCAGCCGGGTCCCGGGTCCAGGTGGTAAGCGCAGGTCCTCCCGAAAGGGTGGAGACGCACCCTGTCTCTCCCCAGCTCCCCCCGCCCCCCGCTAGCCCGAGACACAGGAGAAAAGCCCAGTGATGCCACAGCCATAGGAAACGTTCCCTGTGTGTGCCCGGAGGAAGCCCCCAGCAGCGGCAGACACACCCCAGACCAGAGAGGGGCTCTGAGGATCACCTGGGCCGGCGGCCTGTCCGGCTTCAGCCCGGGGAGCACATCAGGGACGGCGGCCTGGGACAGGGCCTCCAGGTAGGGCAGGTAGCGCTGAAGGGCCTCGGCCAGCACGTCGCCCTCCAGGCTGAGGCTCCGCTTGTCCTGGACACTCTGCTTTGAGCTCCTGCAAAGCAAAAGGAAAGCGTGAGCCAGTCCATGGGGCATGGCGTTGATTCCACTGACAGACGCTGCCACGGCGAGGGAGGGTGGCCGCAGGGACCACGTGGGGACCCGGGCGTCAGGCCAGGTGGTGAGAGCCCGGCCCCCGCTGCTCTCACCAACTGCGGCTGGAAACTTTCATGCGCCCCCCTGAGCCTGGCGGCTGGACACTGTGCGGACTTGGTGAGTGACCCTGAGAAGAGGGTCAGCCCTAGAGTATGTTCTCAAGAAGCGTCCCCGACCACCGGGGACAGGAGACAAACTAGAATGTGGGGAGCAGCTGGCCTTACTCAAGCCCAGCAAGAACCTGAGTGGCAGAGAGGTTTCCTCAGTGTGGGGAGGGGCAACTGGAGAGCCCTGCTCCTACCATCCACTGGCTCTGGGACCCCACCATCTCAGCCAGCGCCCCCCATGTGCAGAGGAATGGGGTAGGGGCGCACTGCGTGAGGGGGTCGTGCTCACGACGGCACATCCCGACTCCCGGAAGCTGTGACCGCATGGGGTTCCATGGCATGGCGCGGCGGCGGGCAGAGCGGGGGGCATCAGCTTGCTACTCAGCTGACCCTAAGGTGGGGGGCCCTCCCGGTACCCCAGTGTGACCACAAGGTCCTTAGAAGAGGAAGAGGGGATAGAGGGCTGGTGTCAGAGTGATGTCATGAGAAAGACCTCCAGCTGTGAAGGACGGGGCGCGAGGACCGCAAAAGGCAGGAAGCGATCCCGAGAGGCTGCTTGGAAGAAGGGACCTTGTTCTTGGGGGTTTCTCTTGTTCATTCTCTGCCCAGAATCTGCATGGAGACCGAGTCACCGTCGGCACTGAGAACAGCGTCCACTGAAAGAACAAGCCTGGAAACACCTGGCAGGCTCTGGGGTGACGCCGAGTCAGCTTCACAGCTGTAGCCTTTCCCACCGCTGGCCTCTCAGATGGCATTCTTCCAGCGTTAGGAAAAGCGTCTCTGTGACTAAGATCGTTTATCACTGGGAGTGAACTTCGGAAAACAAACTGATTATTGTGGTGAATGGCAGTGATGCAGATTATGGACTTACTTGGAAAAAGCATGTCTTGTTTTCTTTTTCTTTTAAGAAAATGCACTTTTTAAATTATATAAAACACAGTACTCAGTCCCTGTCGAACTCTTTGACAACCACAGACACTGTCTGTGGGGAAAGTGCTGGACTACACACGACCTCAAGCTGTGCTCTGTGCCGGGGCTCAGTAAACATGCGGTGACTTGTGAATCATAAATAACTGCACACAGTGCTCCCTGATGTCTACATACAATGTACGTGGGGTTTCCTCACCTACTAAACCCATTTAATCTTCATGTAAGTAAATATGGGGCTTTAAGTTTGTTCTATTTTCTATTAACCGCCGTGAGTGCCCTAGATGTGAACAAGAATATCCCAGACCACCAGAAGAGGAAGAGCTTACACGCCGTTGATGTGTGGTTTCAGCACGTGGGAAGGACAAGGACGCATTCGCTGTTTTCTTCATTTATTCCCACCTTTTCTCTGACTTTGTATTTGGAGAGACATAGCTTTTGATCTTCACTTTTATTTACAAATGTACCAAATGTGATAAAAGCCATGCTAATTGTAGAAAAGGAGGTGTTCTTACGTGCAGAAGTGGACGTCCTGCGGCTTCCTGGCCTGGATGGGGTGGGGTAGGTGGGGATGGAAAGGCCGTAAGTGCGGGCAGAGGGACACAGGACGCGTGCAGCCTGCGGCTACCCACAGCCTGGGAGCTGAAATCAGGGCCGCGTCCAGCACAGCAGGGCTGGCTCGCTGTTCGGCCGCTGCCTCTCGCTGTAGCTAGAATACAGCCCACGGCCTATGCCCGGAGGGGGCCACCCGGCCTGCCCAGGTCACCTCAGAAGATGTGCGCCAGCCCCAGGCCCGGGAGCCTCAGGGCTCCGGAACCTCTGTTACTACGGCTGCCCGGCCTCTACTCCACTGCACACCGGAGCCCGTGTCCTGCGCAGCTCAGGACCCAAGCGAGACAAGCTCCCTGGGTGCCCCAGGTCAGGATCCCGATGGGCTTAGGTCTGCTGCCCCGCCGGCCTGGTGTCGTCTCAGACGACAACCTGAGGATGAAGAATCATCGCCCCATTGTCCAGCTGAGGGGACCGAGCCCTGGCGCATCACTGGGTCATGTGGCGAGGCCAGCTCTGGTTGCGCCCAGAAACCAGACAAATGAAACCGGGCTTCTTCCCAGTCGGGGATCTATAGAGTCAGCGGCCCCGGCCACACCCACTCCTCATGGGGACGGGACGTCTGTGGCCTCTTCAGGTCCAGGACGGCATCCTGTCTCCCAGGCTGATCCGGGCACTCTGCCGCAGTCCAACAGTGAGAACGGTGCTCTGTAACGGAAGTGACCTCCATCCTGATGGCAACGAGGCATCTGCAGTGACCGAGGGTGGGGTCACCACGCATGCATGCCTGCACGCGTGTCTATGAGGGTACGTCTGTGTGCGTCTCTGTGTGTGTCCGTGCATGTCTGCATGTCTGTGTATGTGTCTGTGTGTGTCTGTATGTGCCTGGGTGTGTATATGTATTTATCTGTGTGTGTGTGTCGTGTGTGTGTGTGTCCGTGTGTATCTGTGTGTGCCTATGTGTGTTGCAGATGTTGGGTGAGGCTGTGTTACTACAAATAAAGTGCCTGTTTGCTAACAACCATATCCACTTTCAGGGACCAGGAAACAATGTTTCAAGTATTTTATATCCAAACATGACAATCTGTTCCTTACATGTGGGTCTTTACTGTGATTTAGGGAATGTACTGGGGTTTTAGGCGGGTGTGTACCTCATTGTAGATTTCCCACTTGGAGTAACGGAGAACAGGCTCCCGGCTAGTGTTTCCATGTAGAAAGTCTCATTTTCAAGAATGTTAGGGGTTTGATATCTGTACGTGTTTCATAGAAGCTGGGACTTACAGAAAATCTTCACATTTGTGTTTAATTATTGCGATTGATAAAACTGTCCTGTTTTTATTTCTGATGCCCTTTTCAAGTTAACACTGGCTTAGAATTGATAGGCATATAAATGATCAGGGGCTGCACGGTTCTTTGCACCTCAATCACGGCTACGGCTTCCTTGACCAGTTTTTAATGGATGAAATTTCATGTTCTGGGTGTAATTTAACTGAAGTCGATTTACTTTTCTGGTACTTTATCTATTGTTCTCACTAATTGCTAATCAATGCAGATAGAACCACCTCATAAATGTGTCTTGAAATTGTCTTATTCATCTTTCCTGCGTGTCCGCTGCTGGAGGACTGTTTGTGACACTGTAATATGTCACAGCAGCGAAGAGCGCGTCCATCTCTGGGTGTGCGACACTGTAGCAGTTAGCTCTCAGACTGACTTTGGCCCTGTCGTTCGGCTTGAAGTAAGTCAAAACTTTCTAAGTGTACATTTTCTCCCTCAAAAGACGAAGAATGTAGTCCCTGCACGCCGGTCTCCACTGGTCCCTTTCCCACTTCCTTGCACTGACCTGCAGGCTCCAATAACATGGGATGCTTTAAGCTGTCACTCAATGTGCTCAGGAAAAAAAAAATCCGAATTATAAACAGAATCTTTGCAAAGAGCACACAGTGACCTGGTCCTCACTCCTTTGTCCATAATCCCAACCTTGTCTAATGATCATTTCGGTGCCATTTTATTTTTCACGTAAACAGAATTCACGGCTCAGTCTAGTCCTCCATAACATTGCTGCCCACCCCACCCCCATCTGTTCTGGCCATCAGGGGCCTCAGCAGAGGGTGTCCCCAGGCTCCCGGCGTCTGTCCCTCACGCAGCATCCACGACACGGCTTTGCCTCTTCCAGGCTCTCAGGCAGGCTTGCTCTGCTCCCCCCAAGACTGGGGCTGGGTGTCCTGACACCACACTCTGAGCTTACTGCTACCTCCTGAATGTGTCACTGGTTTGGGGCCAGTTCCTTCATCTCTTTTCAGGTCACCTGTCCTGTCACTAGATTGCTGACTGTGGATATTCACACATCTACAGGGTACAGAAAGCTCTGGAAGTTCCCTGTGGAATGAAGGTCAGGCAGGATTCTTGGTCGGTGTGGTTACCCACGTAATAAACAAAAGTGTCACAAGACCCTTCATGCCTTCCTTCCTTCTTTAGTCAACAGCTCTGGGCTGGACACCCACCTGTACGCGGCATGTGCCAGGCGCCAGGGATGCGCTGGGAAGGGGGTGGGGGGTCCGAAGGTGGGATTCCTCCATTAATAGTGACTCAGACCTGTCGCTTCAAAAACTGCCTGGAAAGCCTAAAGGTGATGGCCACGGACTGAATCTGAAGTAAGATACATAGTTACAAACACTGAAGATGCTGAAAGTAGACCAGTCACAGGCCAGAGAGGGAAAGAAAGAAGCAGAGAGATCAGGGGCCTCTGGCCAGAGGGGCTGTAAAAAATGCCACCTGACGTCATTTATAAACGCTGCATGCAACGTAAGAGGCTCCAAAGGGCAGAATTTTAAAGGATTACTTAGACGGCAAAACAGAGACAACACAGGAATGTAATACCGATTTTAGAAAAGTGGGATCAAGACGAAAAGCACTAAAGATGATGCAGTCTCCACTTAAAAACGGCAGCAGGTGTGATGATCCGCCGTGAAGGAGAAACGCTGCGAGTGCGTATGGGCCGAACGTCAGAACCCAAAGTACGTAAAGCAAAGTATGCTAAAAATGGAAGGAAAATTTATGGAAATAGTTTCTGTCTGAGAAATTTCAATAAATAAAAATATAAATAAGGATATTTGATTTTGAGTAATATAATTTATATTTATACGTAATTATAAATTTTATATATGATTATAAACTATATATAAAAATCCGTACACTGTAAATAGTGGATACAATAGTTTGTTTTTGTTTTTTGTTTTTTTTTTTTACGCGGGCCTCTCAGGGTTGCAGCCTCTCCCGTGGCGGAGCACAGGCTCTGGACGCGCAGGCTCAGCAGCCATGGCTCACGGGCCCAGCCGCTCCGCAGCATGTGGGATCTTCCCGGACCGGGGCATGAACCTGTGTCCCCCGCATCGGCAGGCGGACTCTCAACCACTGTGCCACCAGGGAAGCCTGATACAATAGTTTTTTGAAGTATCCATTGAAAATTAATAAAAGTGTGGTATAAACTAGGCCACAAAGAGAACCCCAAATTTCTAAAAAGTAAAAACTGAACATGTCACATTCTCTAACTAAAATGTAATAAAACTAGACACTGATTTAAAGTCTAAAGACAAGAGCACATAAATATGAACAAAGGAAAGAGCCTACACTTACTGCTCCCAAAGGATATAAAATTACAATTACAGATAATTTAGAACAAAAGCAAATGAGCCCATCAACATTACAGGATGATGCCAAAGCCAAGCTCACAGGCGAATGCATAGCCTTAAGTGATTTCACTGCCTTTTAACAATGAATAAATAAAATTAAGAACAAAACTTTCAGTCCAAGAAGTTTCATAAAAACAATAAATCTAAGAATGGTAGAAAGAGAAAAGTCCAAGAGATCATTATTGTTAAAAATTGTGTTAAAAGGGTAAAGAGAAAAATCAATGGCAAAGGTGTGATAATTACACACATGGTGAATGATTTTTTAAATTATAACACAGTACTGTGACTCACACTAAGTTAACAAATTTGGAAATCCCTATGAAAAGGATAATAGTTCTCTGCAAAAATGTAAAATCTGTGAGCATATTTCACCAATAATCTCAGAAGACAATAAAGTGTTATGAGATTTACCTACAAAGAAAGATCATTTAAAAATATATACCAGGCAGCAGACAATTTCAACACTGAAGAAAGTTTTGCAGAAGGTTTTTGAAAAGAAGGAAAACTATTACGTGTGTATCATGACAATCCTGTAACCTTGACAAAAGCTGAGGAAGAAGAGGGTGGGTGACCAGGATTCCTGTCACCAGGCAGAGGCCCCATAGGACACACGGCATCTCCAAACGGGACGTCCAGCAGTTTCATAAAGGAACTGTTCGCAAAGACAGAGCAGGACCAAGAGAACCGACAGGCTGACGGTGGAGAAGGGCTGGGTCTATGGGAGGGAGGAGCTAATGGGTCACAGCGGGGGTCCAAGCAGCCATGACCTTGGCAGAGCCCTGGGTGCGATGCCTTCCCGCCCTCCCAGCCAGGGGTGCACCTCGGCCAAACCCACCCAGCCCAAGGCCAAGGACCTGCTGGTGCCGCCCAGGAAGCCCATCTCTCCGGGGCAGAGCGGGCGAGGGGGGAGGGAATTAACACCCTCAAGGAAGAAATTAGAACTCCCACCTCGAGAGGGCTATGAGCTCCCTTTCCGCTGGCAACTGTATCTCATGCCATCTACGGAACAGACCGGAAAGCTACTTCTATAAAATATGGCACGTGAAGAGTTACTAGCCTTAAATAACAAGACTATGCGGAAAGAAACCAAGCAGAAAAATACAAAAAATACTTTGTATGTGGACAAAGGTCACGCACAGGAAATCCATACAGAGAATTCCAATCCCTACATATGTGTACTTGTAAACTTTTAATCTCACTTGTAATCTAAAACAGTGAAGTAACCATTTTTCATAATGAATGGACAATTATTTTAAATGACAATATTAACGCTGGTAAGAACGTGGTGACCCAGGTGTCTGTCCGTGGTCTCACCGTGTCTGATTTCTCAGGGCTGTTCTCTCTGGAAGTGCTCTTTCCCTGACGACAGTCTGGCCTTTCCGCCGTACTTGCTGACTGTCTAGACTATGTAAAGAGTTGTTCCTGCTCCGTCTGCCCAATTCTCCTATCCCTCTGCCCTCTGGCCTCCTCAGTGGAGGTCAGGGCTGTCTGGGACAGTGCACTCCACTCAGGTACATCTTCCCAGGAGGGAAGGAGCGGCGGGCGGTGCTGACATGCCCAGATGGCATTGAAAGACCAGCGTGACGAGTCTGAACTCACCCAGATGAAAATGGAAATTCAGGACAGCTTGACTTTGGTTTTTGTGTTTTGTTTTTACAGAACAGACTACAGTGGCACACTCTCCTTGTTAAAGCTCAGTATACCAGCAAGAAAGACCAGCTCCGACCCTCAAGAAACTCACGGTCTGGCCAGTGAGAGCCGCCACGGTGAACATGCTTTCACGTTTGGTGCGTGTAATCCTGCAGGACCTGGTGGCCCAGCAGCTTCCTCGGGCAGCACGGGCAGGAAGGCAGACGGCTGACATTTCTGTCACTGAGATTATTTTAACTGAGGCTACGGACAGAGAAAACTCACTCTCTGAGGGAAGAGTGGACTTCCAAGCGAAGCCTGGGGGGAAGGTTGTCTCCCTGCTGTATAAACGCCGGCTCGGGGTCGAGGCGGCCCGCGCCCGGCGCTCTGTCTGTGGGCCGAGTCCTCAGCTGCCGGGGTCTGTGTCCCCCCGCACGAGTGGGCAAGGCGTCTGCACCTCCGCACGTGTGCAGAGAGGACGAGATGGAATGTAACCAGCTCACACGGGCTGCCGTGCTTGGGGAACGGCACGCCTTTCACGGTTTAATTTGCTTTTTGTACTGAAGTGGACATAAATTCTTACTGGGAAGTGAGAATTACTGACTCCTCTGCTTTCCACCAAGGCTCTGAAGATGCAGAGCTTCCGAGGGTCTCAGGAAGGTGGGGAGGACCTTGGGGCACATCTGCTGGTGAGGACGGCCCCTTGTGGGCGGGTCGCTCCTACAACCTTACCCGGGGCAGGGCCAGCAGCCCGTGGGGGGAGTCCCTGCTGCTCCGTCACACACGTTCCAGCCTCCTGGAACGTCTACACAGAAAGACAGGGCCCTTTGCCGCGTGAAACAAGGAAAAGGGCTGCCGGCGAAGCGCCGTACACCGAGCCCGCTTTACCTGGCGGCGCCGGAGGCCTCTGGGCGTCGCGGGGAGGTCTGGGGAAGGCTGGCGAGCTCCCGCGCCATCACGTGCTGGGTGTAGCCATCCTGCCACGTGAGACCTGCGGGGAGAGTTGCAGGAACTGCGTTAACGACATGGAAGTCGAGCCAGAGCTCCCGTTTCCGTCTCTGAGTAACCGCTGCTGTTCCAGGTGTTCTCCCACAATGTCATCCATCGGGCAAGGTCCCGCTCACTGCAGTTTATTACGAGATCTTCTCCTTACAGAAATTCCAGCCCTCTGCGGCCCCTCCACCTGAAATGCGGTGGGTGCTTTGCTGTATGCAGGGGCCGGCTGCTGCAGGGCAGGGGCGCGCGCCGCCGTTAGAAGAGAGGCTCCAAGTCAAAGATGCACACTCTTCTACCTGGAAAGGTCTGGTCACAGCAAAGACATTCCTAACCCAGAAGCCGCCTAGTGGCCGCCACTCAGCGCCACTCTGCCTCCACGCCCTGGCGACTTGTTCTTTGCGACCCCGCCCTGCTTAAGAGCCACGCGTTTGAAGTGAAATAAGGGCTATTGTTACTGTGAAAGCAATTATCACGGGGCTTAATGTACTGTATCTGGGAGCCAATTACATTATATTTATACTCAAATGTTATGACAAAGAGCTTTATAACAAGGGCGAAGTACTTATGAAGGCAAAATCCATGTGATTATGCATTAATTACATGCACTGCAGATCACATGATAATTATGCTCAGAATTACCAAATAACCCCTAAGAATAATTATTATGCAATTTGTACATTTTAGATCTTATGGTAACACTTTAGCACTTAGAACTACCCCATGCAATTATCCGTAATTATCTAATCACTAAATATCATGTAATTACAGAGATATATTTTTATGCCTTGTACGAAAACACATTACCAAAATCTTCACATCAGGACCGCTGTGCTTGTTTGTGTGTGTGTGTGTGAGTGTGGTACCAGAAGGTCCAGAACTCACTGAGAACACATATTCTGGGTGGAATGAAAAGCACGGCTCTTACACATAAGCTGCCTTCATGAACACACTGGAATATGTTTTCAAATGCAAATCTAACTTTTTTTAAAATTTACAAGCGGCAAGATTCAAGCAGTTGGAATAGTTCTGAATCTCAGAAGGTTCGATGGCATTATCCAAAGTGGGAGCTGTGGGGAAGTTCGCCCCCCCGCCCCCGCCCCGCCGCTCCATCCACAGCAACCAGCAAGCGGCTCAGTTTGCGACGTGACGTTTCGAGAGCGGGCCGTGCAGGGAGACCCGGCCCCACTGGCACCGCTACCCTAACTTCAGGACTCAATGTGCTTAATAAGCAAGTTTGTTCCATCTGCCAACAGCAACTAGAAAACGCCCCACGTGAAATGTGTTTGTGCGGCTATTATCGGTCCATTCCCAGGAGTATTCACAATGGGAAGCACATCTGCAACAGTAGCATAACATCTAGCACTGCTGGCTCAGAAAACGGGCGTGGTTTAACCACACCATTCCCTAAGGGACGGTCTTCACGTCAACATCCACCAGGAAACAGAAAAAATCACGAGCGCAAAAAGAACTTTCTGTGAAAAAAAATCATTTTTACGATTTAAATAACAGAACTTCAGTAATATTTTCATCTAAAGAGCACAGAAGTCTAAGCTGTGCCGACTCTGAGGCCTGTGAGGAGGCCTCAGCTGCAACAGGTGCACCTGATCGAGGTGGTCTGCACGGGCCGTGAGGGGAACCTGAGCCCCAGCCCAGATCTCTCAGCTTTCCTGGGAGCAGGCAGGAACTGGGCACTTGGATAGAAAAACAAGGAATGTGTAGGTCCGGGAGCCTAGACGTCCTCCCTGAAGTTCTCTCCAAGGCCAGTCAGAGGAGGTAAAGCCCTGGGGAGAGGGGGTCCGGGCCTGGAAGACGAGAAGACACTGTTCCCACCAGGTACAGCCAATCCCTGGAAACTATGCGTGTGGAAGGCTGTGCAGTGTGGAAAGAGACTGGCTAGGGACCCAGGGACCCAAGAAACAGGTGCTGGGCCCCCTGGGCTTCCCTTGGACTGTGATCTCAGACTTGGAACTGAACCAGCCACCGACGCTGGTGCCAATGAGGCCCAGCTGCAGTTACCTCTCTCCAGTTGGAGGGCCCGGGAAGAAGTGACTCAGCACGTTGCAGACAGTACAGCTCCACTCCCACCAAACACCGCAAAGGCCGACAGGGAGCCTGGGCGTCCTCCTTTGTGAGGCCAGAGTGACTCTGCCAGCGTCATCAGAGCAGCCAAGTGGGGAGGGGGACTTCCCTCCCCACTGGGTGGTAACCACCCCCTGGCGTGCCAGTGGAGACCGTGTGGGGAGTTCAGACTCCCACCTACCTGCTGCCCAGCAGCGAGGACAAGAACCCTCCCTCAGGTGCCAGCAGAGACCTGGTGGGGACCCTGGCCTTCGACCTCCATTGCCAGTAACAGAGCCCCTACCCCAGCAGAGCAGAGCCAGAAAAAGCCAGTTAAAACACAAGTTTAAATGAGATCCGGAGACTCATAACATAATACAAAAATGCCCAGGTTTCAACAGAAAACCACTCTTACCAAAACCAAGAAAACCTCAAACTGAAGGAAAAGTCAGCACACACCAAACCTGAGATGTCAGCCTTATCTCACAAAGACTATAAGGCAGCCGTGACAGAAACACTTAAGTGAACATTCGTGAGCTGGAGACAAATGAAACAACGGGAAAAGCCTCAATAAAGACACAAATATTAAAAAAAAAGTGAAAATGTTATAATTTAAAAATACAATAACCAAAATAAACAGCTCACTGCACACACTTAATAGAAGGATGGAGGGGACAGAGAGAAGAATCAGTGACCTGGAAGAGAGAACAACAGAAATCACCCAATTTCAACAATAGAGAGAAGATAGTCTGAAAAAAAAAAAGGGACAGAGCCTCTGGGTTGTGGGGCTATAACAAAAGATCTAACTTTCATGTCATCAGAATCCCAGAAGGAGAGGAGAAAGAAAGCAGGGCTGAAAAGGTACTCAAAAAAATGATGGCTGAAAATTTCTCAGTTTTGGCAAGAGACATAAACCTAAAGATTCCAGAAGCTGAGCACCCCAAGTGCGATAAACCCAAACCTCCTCCAAGGCACATGATAATTGTACTTCTTAAGACCATATGCAAAGAGGAAAATGTTAACAGTAGCCAGAGAAATGACACCTTACCTATGAGGGGAACATAATTCAAATGACAGAGGATTTCTCATCAGAAACCACAGAGGCCACATGAAAGTTCTGAAAGAAAAAGCTGTCAATCCAGAATCCTGAAAGTCTACCAATCCGGATACCTCGTGAAAACACTGTTCAGGAATGACAGGGAAATGAAGACATTCTCAGATAAATGCAAATGAGAGCATACTTTGCCAGCAGACCTATCCCAAAAGAATTGCTATATGAACTTCTCTAAATAGAAAGGTGATGATAGAAGAAACTTGGAACACCAAGACGGAAAAAGAGCATGAAAAGTAAAGGTGTGAGTAAATATGATAAGCTTTCCTTCTTCGGAGCTTTCTAAATTATGTTTGACAGTTGAAGCAAACATGATAACACTGTCTGATGTGCTTCTAAATATACGTAGAGGAAATATTTAAAATAATTATAATAAACGGGGAAAACCATAAAAGGAGGTAAGGTTTCTATACCCCACTCAAAATGGTAAAATGATAACACCAGTAAACTGCGATAGTTTTATATATATATATAATGTATGTACTATCTATACCAGCTACTAAAAAGGCTATCAAGAGATACACTCAAAAACAATACAGATGAATCAAAATGCATTTGTAAAAAACGGTGAACATAACCTAAAGGAATGCAGGAAAAAGAACACAGACAAAAAAATAGAATAGAACAAAAAGATATAATAGGAGTTTAAGTCTTAACAAATCAATAATTACATTAAATATAAATGGGCTAAATATACCGATGAAGACAAACATCGATTGAGCGGATTAAAAATGCATGACCCAACCATATGCTGTTTATAAGAAACTCACTCCAGCTTTCAAGTTGAAGTAAAAGGATAAAAAAAGATATATCATTAATTAAAGACAAGTAGCGGTGGTTATCATAATAGCAGATAAATTAGTATTCATAACAAACAAAATTACCAGGGACAGGACATAACATAATGATAAAAGGGTAAATCTGCCAAGAAGATATAGCAATCCTAAATATATACACACCAAGCAACAGGGCTGCAAATGTGAGAAGCAGAAACTGACAGAAGTTTCTACATTGCCATCATCGCAATTACCCTCCTAAACATGTGCATCTTCATCCAATTAAAGTGGACCATATCCTGGAACATAAATAAAACTCAGCAACATGAAAAGGGTCAAAATCATTCAGAGTATGTTCTCCAATCAGTGGAGTCAAACTAGAAATCAGTAACATAAATATAACAAGAAAAGTCTCCAAACACTTGGAACTTAAACACTTCTAAACAAGCCACAGGTCAAAGAGAATCCAAGGGAAAAAATACACTGAACTGAGTGAAAATGAAAATACAGCATATCAAAATTTGTGGGGCACAGTTAAAGCTGCACTGAGTGAAACTTTTAGCACTAAATACTTACATTAGAAAAAGTCTCAAATCAATCATCTAAATTCCCACATGAAGAAGCTAGGAAAAGGAGAGCGAAATAAACCCAAGGCAACTAGAAGGAAGGAAATAATAAAGAGCAGAAATCAACAAAATTGAAATTTAAAAAATAGAGAAATCAGTGAAAACAAAAGCTGCTTTCCTGAAAAGATCAGTAAAATTGGCAAACCTCTAGCAAGACTGACAATGAAAAAGCGAGACCAGTCACAAATTATCAATAACAGCAACGAAACAGGGGACATCAGTACAGACCCTGCAGACCTCATAAGGGAACAAACAAGTCTACACACATAAACATAGCACCTTAGACGAAATGGACCCATTCCTCGAAAAACACAAACTAATACAACTCATCCAATATGAAAATAGATAATTTGATAACCCTATAACCATTACGAAAATTGAATTCATAATTTAAAACCTCCCAAAAAGATATTTCCAGACCCAGATGGTTTCACTGGATAATTCTACCAAACATTTAAGGAAGAATTAATATGAATTCTATACAATTCCTTCTGGAAAACAGAAAAGGAGGAAATAGTTTCCAATTAATTTTATGTAGCTAATATTAACCTGATACCAAAAGCAGACAAAGACAATACCAAAAAAAGAGAAAAAGAAACCTACATACCAATATCCCTCATGAATACTGACATAAAAATCCATACCATAATATTAGCATATAAAATCCAGCAATATATAAAAATAATTGTACACGATGGGGTTTATTCCAGGGATGCAAGACTGGTTTAATCCAAAATAAATCAATTAATCCAACACCTTTTCATGATGGATATTCTCACAAATATAGAAATTGAGAGGAACTTCATCAACTTGGCGATGAACGTCTACACAAGCCTTACAGCGAACATCATACTTAAAGGTAAGAAGCTAGAAGCTTTCCCATTACAATCAGGAAAAAGGCAAGGATGTCCTCTTGCACCACTTTTACTCAATAGAGCCAAAAGTTCTCAATAGTGCAAGAGGGCAATATAAGGAAATAAAAGTCATGCAGGTGAAAAAGGAAGAAATAAAACTGTACCTATTTCCAGATGACATAATTTTCCACATGGAAAATTCCAATGAATCTACAAAAATCTCCTGGAATAAATTATTTTTCTATATTAGCTATGAACACACTGAAACTAAAACATTATTTACAGTCACTCACAAAGTAAAATATTTAGGTGTAAATCTAACAAAACATGTGCACTGAAAACTACACAATGTTGATGAAAGAAATCAAAGATCTAAATAAATGATAGACATAATGTGCTCATGGACTGGAAATCGCAGCATAATAATGATGTAAACTCTCCCCAAATTGATACACAAGTTTAACACAATTCCTATCAGAACCCCAGAAAAATTCTTTGTAGATACAGACAAGAAATTTATGTGGAACAGCAAAGGAACTAGAGAACTTAAAACAATTTGGAAAAAGAAGAATGAAGCAGGAGGAATGATTCTACCTAATAATTCTATACCTATAGTCTTATTAATAGGCACAGTAGTCAAGGCCGTGTAGTACTGGTGGGAGGAGACTCAGATCAACAGAACAAAACAGGGAACCCAGAAACAGACCCACACAGAAACGCCCAACAGATTTTTGACAAAAGTGCAAAAGGAACTTAATGGTCGAAAAATTGCCTTTTCAACAAATAGTGCTGGAGCAACGGAGCATCCAGAGGCCAGAACAGGAGCCTTGACACAGGTCTCATGGTTCACACGAAAAGTAGCCAAAACGGGTCACGGATATAAATGCAAAACATAAAACAACAACAATCTTAGGGGACTAGAAAGATGAAAACCTCTAGAGCCTGAGGCTAAGCAGTAAGTTCCTAGACTTGACACCAGACATCGTCCATAAAAAGGAAAACTGATCAACTAGATCTCGTCAAAATTAAAAACTTCTGCTCTGTGAAAGGTCCTATTAAGAGGAGGAAAAGACAGAGTGGGAGAAAATAATTCAAACTACACATCCAACAAGGGACTCTACTATCTGGAGTTTACAGAGCACTGAGAATTAAACATTAAAAAATCCAATTATAAAGTGGACAAAAGCCATGAGGAGACATTTCACCGAAGAGGATGTGCAGATGGCAAATAAGCACACAAAAGGCTGTTCCACATCATTGGCCGTCAGGCAGACGGAAGTTAAACACAGTGAGACATCACTGCACACCTCTCAGAAGGACTAAAATGAAACGTCGCCGCAACACCAAATTCTGCCGAGGATCTGGGGAAACTGGGCCACTGTTACATTTCTAGTGGGACTGAAAACTGGTACAGCCACTCTGGAAAGAAGTCTGGCAGAGTTTCTTAAACACGAAACACGCACATCATACAACCGAGCAACTGGACCCCTGGCCACTGATTCCAGAGAAACGAAGACTTAACGTTCACACAGAAACTTGCAAACAAATGCTTATCGCGGTTTCATTTATAATACCCCAAACGGGAAAGAGCCCAGATACCATCCAGTGAGTGAGGGTTAAACAAACAGGTCCATCCACACCACGGACCAGTACTCAGCAGCAAAAATGACGCAGGGAGTAAAAGGGAGGGACTACAGCACAGCCACAACCTGGATGAATCTCCAGAAAATTCTGCCGAGTGGAAAAGCCAATCCAAAAAGGTTATGGTGTGCTAGGGCAGGGCTTGACACGGTTGGTGAGGGCGCGAGTCCAGCGAGGGGGCAGAGGCGGGTGGAGGGTGGTGTGAGGCCACAGGAGGCCCTGGACACCACACGAGGAAGGGCTGGCGTTTTCTGCATGCAGTACGGAGCCTTAAAAACGTTCTGAGTAGGACAAAAAAAAAACAACTCTGCCTTAGAAATATGATAAAATAACAACATGAAAAAGTTTTTAATTTTAAAACAATAAAAATATCTACCCATGAGCCAGGCACTCTTCTAAGTACTTCCTGTTTTTATCCTAATGATTTGTGAATAATGAGTTAAAGATAGTAGAGAGAAGGAAAAAAGCATTGGGTAAGAGTTGTAAAAACTGTCTATTTTGGGCTTCCCTGGTGGCGCAGTGGTTGAGAATCTGCCTGCCAATGCAGGGGACGCGGGTTCGAGCCCTGGTCTGGGAAGATCCCACGTGCCGCAGAGCAACTAGGCCCGTGAGCCACAACTACTGAGCCTGCGCGTCTGGAGCCTGTGCTCTGCAACAAGAGAGGCCGCGATAGTGAGAGGCCCGCGCGCCGCGATGAAGAGTGGCCCCTGCTCGCTGCAACAAGAGAAAGCCCGCGCACAGAAACGAAGACCCAACACAGCAAAAATAAATAAATAAACAAAAATTGTCTATTTCAAGAGACTATGAGGTTGGGCTCTCAAGGACTGATGGTGCAGGTGGTCTGAGCTGCAGTAAAGGGGCAGGTGAGGTCAAAGGCTGGCAGCTGCACCACTAGGAACAAAAAATCTTGAAGGAGGAGGACGGACCTTATGGGGGGGACCTCACAAGGAGAGGGGACCTCCAGAGGAGAGAGAGGGGACCTCACAGGGGAGAGGGGACCTCACAGGGGAGGGGGGATCTCACAGAGGAGAGGGGACCTCACAGAGGAGAGAGAGGGGACCTCACAGGGGAGAGGGGACCTCACAAGGGAGGGGGGACCTCACAGAGGAGAGGGGACCTCACAGGGGAGGGGGGCCCTCACAGCGGAGGGGGGCCCTCACAGCAGAGGGGGGAGGTCACAGAGGGTGGCCCTCAGCGGCAAGCAGGTTTTGGGGGGACAGCAGCGCTGGCAGGATCTAGGCTCATGGGAAGACATGGTGGTAGGCACCTGGAGGCCACCCCTTGGCAGGAGCTGCCTGTCCTTGGAGAGGAGCACAGCGCTCCGAACCTGCAGCAAGGAGTGACCTGGGAATGTTATGGAGGATGACCCCAGGTAGAAAGGGGCGTCTTCTCGACAAGAAACGTAAGGTTGACCGTAGGCGTCAGCCAGTTCTCCTTTATAAGGAGAGTCCAGACTCACAGTGTATCCCTGAGGCTGCGGGTGTGAGCCTGGTCCGGAGACTGGGGAGCTCCAGGTCAGAGGCAACAGAGTTAAGCCCCTGAGCGGGTTTAACTCAGGTTTTCATAGTTGTGGAAGATCCAGGCACTGCAGTAAGTAGTAAGTCAGGCTGGAACCTGCACATCCGGGACTTTCACAGATGGTACCATATGGTCAAGATAATTCTCTCTGCCTCTTTGAAAAATGTTTGCAGAGACAATTTACAAGCCATACAAGAAATCAGTCTTGTTATTATATATTCACACTTCATTTTCACGTTGAAAACTGTGATAATCAACTTATTTATTGAGTTGGTTGTAAATAACTTATTCATCCCACCCGGTAGCAAATAACTTTCCACCTGAAGGTTCCCAGGAGTCAGGGAAGCAGCCTGCCTGCCTTTCCCTGGCCAAGCAAACCCTATTCATCAATTTAAAAGAAAGTGGAGACTTCCCCGGTGGCTCAGTGGTTAAGAATCCGCCTGCCAATGCAGGGGACAAGGGTTCGATCCCCGGGAAGATCTCACATGCCGCAGAGCAACTGAGCCCGTGTGCCATAACTACTGAGCCCGTGCGCCACAACTACTGAGCCCGCGTGCCTAGAGCCCATGCTCTGCAGCAAGAGAAGCCACCGCAGTAAGAAGCCTGCACACCACAATGAGAGTAGCCCCTGCTCGCTGCAACTAGAGAAAGCCCGTGCACAGCAACGAAGACCCAACACAGCCAAAAATAAATAAATAAATTTAAAAATTAAAATATTTTTAAAAAACAGAAAGTGGGTTTATCTGGCAGCAAAAGCAGAGCACGGCAGGACTCAGGCAGGGCAAGGAGTTACCCCAAGGGTCTGCTCGGCCCACCTGCCCACTGCAAATGCGTTTTTCCTTCCCTGACTCACTGTCCCTCTCAACTCGACATGAGTCCGAGCAGGAGTCCTGTTTGCTGGAAGCTACCTTATTCCAGAGCTCAGGTTTCTGACTCATCGCTCTGTGACTCCCTTTCCCCCATTCATTAATGGGAACTTCCTCCCTACTGTACTGCAAGTCCCCCAGGAGGGGGCCAGCTGGGGCCTTTCCCCCGGGACACGAGCTCCACCGGCCCAGCAGCAGCCTTAGCATTCCAGCGAGTGACTTAGCAGCAAGAAGGCCTCTACCGCAGGCCTTGAGTAACAAAGGACCCTGGAAGAGGCCACAAATCAGGGAGCCAGTGACATCAGGGAGGCCACAAATCAGGGAGCCATGTCCCACATGGGATGTGGGACAGAGGCGGGGCAGTGCTGTGACAGCAGGTGCAGACCCCACGCAGCATCTGTCCACGGGTCACCCGATGCTGAGCCCAGGCCGCGTCATGCTCCTCCTGGAAGAGGCTGCAGGCGTTCGTGGGCCCAGAGACCCCTGTGAGGCCACCACCTCCTCTGCCGTCAGTCACAAAGCAGTAGGTCCTCCGTGCCTTCCCCGGATATCAGGAAACTTCACAACGGGGAGTGTGTCGGCCTCACAGGGCTTGCAGACCACACCGGCCAGACGAGAGTGCGCAAGTCCGCTTTACTGGAGCGACACAGAAACACGGTTGCAGCCACGACCCTCACAATGAGCCCTGGAGCCCGGTTCTCCTCTCCCTCCCATCTCCCCTCCCCTCCTCCCTCCCCTCCCTCCCCTCCCTCCTCTCTCCCTTCCCTTCCCCCTCCCTCCTCCCCTCCCCTCCCCTCCCCCTCCCTCCCCCCTCCCCCTCCCTCCTCCCCTCCTCCATCCCTTCCTAAGGCTGATGCTTTGTTTCGCTCCTTGGAACACCTACGCCCTGGCCATCATCCCGTCAGGAATGTGCGGGGCACAGGTGAGCGCTCTCGCCCATTTTCACCACTGCCAGGTCAACACGGGAGCCTGACTATCCCCGGCGCTGCTCCACGGTCCCCAGCCACCACCCTCATCTCACCGCAGACTTCCATTTCCAGAATAAGGACACGTCGAATGATGTCTGAGTCACTCACACGGCTCTCCTAGCTACCGCCTGGGCGGGTGCTGCTGGGCAGGGCAGAGACGCAGCGCAGCCACCACCCGGCGAGACGACAGCAGCCCGAGCCTCCCCCGGCGCCTGGCGACGCAGCCTCGCTAGCCACGGGCACCCGCTCGCGGGAAGAGGGCGCAGTGGCAGCGTGGAGCTGGAGAGTCTGACCCGACAAGCAGGCCATCTGCAGTCACCAGGGAAGGACAGGGTCCCCACCAGAGCTACGCATTCCACGCAAGAGGGAAAAACGCCAGCGGGAGGTTCAGGGAGCCAGGCGGGCTCCCGTGCCCCTTCAGTGGGACTCAGCGCGTTCGTCTCAGGCCTGCGACTCTGGTGGACGCAGAGGAAACTGGGTTAGGGTAACTCCACTTCTCCCCTGTTAACAGGCCCAGTAAAATGACTGGGGAATATATGAGAAAAAGGGGGAGGCACAAGGACATAAATCCAGCAAATTGGTCTTTTAAACGAGTATGAGAAGGGAGGTAGAGAGAGCAAGGAACAGTATTCAGAGCTATTAAATAAAAACCCCAAACACAGCCATACCAGAAAGGCCGGCGTGATTAAAGGCTGCATCTCCTTCAAACTCTGCACTTACCAGAGCCTATTACTCTGTTGAAGACCCATTCAGCGGGGAACCACATTTTTCTAACAGCAAATGAGAAAAACCCCATTAAACGATTGAGATAAAGTCCTTATTCTCAACCATTCATGAACGGAGCAGGGAGTGAGTGCAGGCTGCGTTGACAGCCTGGTGGAGGGCCCCGTGCAAGTCCAGGAACTCTCAGGATGTCACTGCCAAAGCAACAGACCCCAAGCACATCTGTGGTGCTGGCTCACACAGCCTCACGCAGGCACCCTCGGGCTAGAGCCCCCGTAACAGTGGTCTCTGTGCTGAGGACCGGCAAGCACGCAGGTCTACCTTCACAATGGAGACTTCACGGTTTTCCAGCTCATGGGATCTTATCAGTTCTTTCCAGCACCAGGCTGGGCTTGGCAATTTCAGAGCAGACTGTTGATGGACTCCGCCTTTTATTTCAAATCTTTCACTGCCCTCGATACAGACTTCAAAGTACAAGTCACCCCAGCCACACTCACCATAATGACACTGTTTCCTGAAATTCTTACCCCTCTGGTCTGGGTCCACCGGGGAAGGATTCTACCGGAATCTTGTGATTGATTTTAAATTCACATTCTATGGCCCACAGTTCCCCTGATGAGAAATCACAGCTTCAGGGCCCCTCAAGTGCTTACTGAGTAGGAAAATATTTCGGAACATTTTTTAAAGTCAAGGAGATGATACACCTTCAACGTTCCTAAAAATGCATGTGGACCTGCGAGAAAAGGGGCCTGCAAGGCTCCAGCGGGATCTGCAATCTCTCAGACACAAGATGTGCCTCACACAGGAGACCAGATTTCCACTAAGCTGCTTGTCTTGTCGCTTTTGCTGTGGAGGATTAAGCACTACTGAGTGCTAAGTACCTGCTCAGCAGCTGTCTCCACTGAGGACTAAGTACTACTGGGTACTAAGAGGACTAAATACGGCCGGGGACTAAGTTCCTCCTCACAGCATCCACTGGGTCCTGACCCTGCCTCTCAGATGGCACCTGTCACTGCCCTCCCTCCCTCCTTCCCTTCTCCCGCCGTGGCCCACGTCCCCCTCTGACCATGGCTGCAGCACCCGGCCCTGGGCAGACAGCAAGTGGCCTCCTTCCCAGGGACTCGCACGGTGGTTCCTGCTCAGTCAGGAGGGCAAGTCGAGGCCCCACCCAAAGGGCATCTCGAGTTCAGACAAACATTCCTGGTCCCGTCCGGCGTGGCATCCTCCCTGGGACTTGGAAGAACTCCCATAAGGGCTTTTATTTCTTAACTCAGAAGTGCAGAAAATGAAACTAAACATCAAATGATCAAAATGATGCTTTAGGGCAGGGGGTAGCACGAAAGTACCTCAAAGTAGAAACAAATGAAAAGTGAGAAAGTCCAGGCACCGAACTGAAGCAGAGGCTGAAAATTTCCCACAAACGTGTCTTGCTTACAAGTGCCAAACAGGAGACAGAAAGAGACGTGGAACATTCAGACACTGTGTTGTCTGATGTGTGTATGAGTGTGTGAGTGTGCGTGTGCATGCACGTGAGAGTGTGGGTGTGTGCTTGCATGTGTGTGCGTGTGTGTTTTAACAGGAACTGAACTTTCTCTGAGCCCGTGTGTGGCTGATGTAACAAATGTGTGGTGGGTGCTGAGCGGGGGAGAAGGGGAGGGGGAGGAGGGGGGAGGGGAGGGGAGGAGGGGG
>NW_020837949.1:632478-642142 GCF_003676395.1 Aethalodelphis obliquidens | reverse complement strand
GGGGAGGAGGGGGGAGGGGAGGGGAGGAGGAGGGGGAGGAAGCCCCACCACCCTCAGTCTGCGTGTTCCAGGCAGTGACGTCACCCATTCAGGCGACCGGGTTCCTCACATGTAAGAGGACCGGCTCAAGTTTGCCTCAAGCGGTAAAGCAGACAAAATGTGTTTCATTTACACCTGGAATGCGGCTGTCCTGTAACCCGGGTATCCATGGAGACGTGTAATGTGGGAGGGGAGAACCCTTGTGACCGGAAGTCACCTTTCAAAAGAGGCCAGGAGAGCCCCACATGCCAGCTGTTCCCACGCATCCTGGGGGGCCCAGGCGAGGAGGAGCTCGGGCGCCTGCCGCACGGGAAGCCTCCCGGTGGGCGCACTGTTTCAGAATGAGCTCGGTTAACGGACTGAGCGCCGTGGCCCGTGGCCTTGACTGATGAGCTGGTCAGAGAGCCGCGCCCCGCCCACCTGCGTGGCCACAGAGAGCCTTCACCCGAGCAGATGCCTCGAAGCAGAACAGAGGCTCCTCAGCAGGACCCGCGGATACGAATGGAACTCCGCACGTCCAAATTCAGGGCGGTGGGACCGGCTCACACACCCTCGGTGCTGTTCTCCCAGGCTTGGACAGGATCCATATGGCTGTTGGCAGGACTCACGAGCCGTCACAGGAAGCAGTGGGCACAGCACGCACGGCGGCCCTAATGCTCAGTCCTCGTTACCATCCACCTTGCGCCACGAGCACCCTCAGGGTAGGCGCCTGCCTGACCGCCCCCCCCCCCAGGGGGGAAAGCCTCTCGGAGGAAACATGATTTCCAGCTACATCGAGGCCCAAACCGACACGGGTGGCAGCAGCGAGATTTTCTGAGACGCCTTCTCCACCTGTGGGCATAAATACTGCATGATGCTACCTCCAGTGATGACACAAGACCGTGTGACATCAGGACACATTAAAAATGGATAATCCGGGCTAGGCTGCAGCCACAGATTGATGGATTTATTTATTAGACTTACTTAAAATACACATTTCTGCTAGCCTCTGGGTACAGGTAGCAAAATATAAATACCCCACAAAAATTGAAGTCGGCACTTAAAGGGGGAGAGGGCGCCAGCGTGTGGAAACGGAAGTGCAAACCCGTGGGGGGGTCTCCTGATGACCCGGAGGCAGGTTCCTTGAGGGGAGCGATGAAGGGAAATACAAGGTGCATGGGCTGCGCGCTTGTGTCCCTCAGAATCCATGAGCCGAAGCCCAGCCCCCAGGGGATGTTCCTGGGAGGAGGTGAGGCTTGGATGTAGTCTTGAGGGTGGAGCCCCCTGGTGGGATCAGTGCCCTCAGAAGAGGAGGAGAAGACTCTCGCTCCCTCTCGGCCCTGAGAGGTCGCCTGCAAAACAGAATCAGCGCCCTCACCACCAGACAGGCATCTGCAGCACCCTGACCTCGGCCTTCTGGCCCGCAGATGGTGAGCAGTGAACGCCTGCTCTGTCAGCCCAGCCTGGGCTTCTACCCAGAGCCAGAGCAGAATGAGACAGAAGGTGTTCGATAAACAAGGAAGCCCCTGCTCCCCACCCTCACCTCTGCCCTGCTTACCACGGGCAAAGGGGACTGGCGTCCCCCAGCCAACCCCCTCGAGGGACGCAAGCCCTGCCCCCAGCCCGAGGCAGGGGCTCTGGGGAGGCGGCCGGCAGAGCCGTGGCATCACATAACGGGACGGATCGGGGTGCCGTCACAGCTGAGCACCGAAATCGAGAAGGGCTAGGCAGTTAATCCAGTGAGGTCGAGTGTTGGACAGAAAGCAGCACGAGCTCCCTAAAGGATGTGGGCAATGGGCAGACCCAGTCCGGGGCCTCCGCCTGCCCTCGACTCCATGCCTCCCACGGCGCCAGCCACAGATGAGGTGGCTTAGACGCTGGGCAAACAGACCTGCTTCCCAGATGGACGCCATTCATTCAGGGCGGTCTGCTCCTTCTTGCCTGAACTGAGGCCTGCCGGGTAGGAGCCAGTTTGATCCAGAATTCCTTACTTCCCACGCACGAGCCAAGAACCAGAGACAAAGGGGAAGGCACGGCTCCCCTGAGTGGGAATTCACTGTACAGAGCAAATCAAACCAGAATTATTCTCCCTTTTATCTCCAAGCGCTTTAAATACGTGTTGTGCGCTAACACTGGGAGACCTTAAATAAAATAAACGCGTGCATCTCTGCTCCCATTAAACTGACCGGATCGTGCAGACCCACCTCGGCCGTGTCACTGTCTGGGTGACCCAGACCTGGACGTGCGTAGCTGAAGCTGCCCAGGCCGAGCGAGCAACCAGAGCGGGGCCTGGTCATCAGTCATCAGCGAGGAGTTAAGTTCGTTAGTTGTTAGTCCATTCCTGTCACAGGACCCTCTTATAGAAAGGAGAAAGGGATGCGCCGAACGCAAGCCTCCTAGCCCCGTTCTTGGCAGGTCCCCGTGATTACGGTCACGTGTGTTCCTTCTACAAAGAACCCTGCACAGAACCGGACACGGTGCCCCCCGCCCCGGCCAGCACAGGACAGCCTGCCTGCTGACTCTGCTTGTGTTCCTTCTACAAAGAACCGTGCACAGAACCAGGACACGGCGCCCCCCGCCCCGGCCAGCACAGGACAGCCTGCCTGCTGACTCTGCTGCTGCCCTTGGTGGCTGCTGGGTCCACAGCTGGGATCTGGGACTTCTCCGAACAAAGGCGCCCAGTGTTAAAAATGCTCCAAAAAGAGGCAGACATTGAGAAAATGGCTCAAAGAAGGGTGGACCGACTCTTGAAACGACACTGCAGAGGTTCACACACCTACTGGGCGACGGCGAACGGCCCCAGCGAGTACCTAGCTGGACACTAAGCACCACAGCTGTCTTCAGAGGAGCACAGACCTTCTGCTTCCCGGAGATGCAGATGGCCTTTGACCCCACATTGACGGAGAGGGTGTGGGCTTAACTCCCCACGGGACAGGGGGCAACGTCAGTCACCTTTGCTCCTGGAAAACCAAGTACTTCAACTTCCTTGAGCCCTGAAATTTATTACATAGACAAACCTGCTTTATCTAGCAAAACAGACCTGAAAACTAATAAGAAATACAAATCGTAGAGTTACAGGGAAACATCTGAGATGTGGGCTCCCAGGAAAAAACTGAAAAGGGGATAAAATTAAGGCTCCGGCTGTTTCCTCGGCATCCCCTCCACACCGGCCTCCCAGCCTCTCCTTCCGTGGGGCTCCTGTCCATTCCTGACACCCAGTGTGCCAGAACGTCCAGGCCCTCCCAACTAGGAGCCCACGCAGGCCTGCTAGGACACACATACGTGCACACGTGCATGTACAGAGACGCAGGCGTATGCTTCTTTAAAAGAACCCGCTCAAGGCTATGGTTTCCCCACCAAAAGAACACCAATAATGGGGTTTCACCCGAGCATATTTGGGAGAAATACTGGGGCCTCTCTGACCCTTCTCGCAAGTGTCCCGCAGGTCACACCACAAAAGAAACACACACACACAGACCTGCCCTGTTTGAATGTGTTCACCCCGAAGGGCCAAGCTCCTAGAGAAAAAGAGGGTTCACGCCCAGGGCAGCCTCGAGAGGACCCCCCGGACCTCAGGGCAGGGAGGTCCTCTTCCTTATCGGGATCACGTCAGTTGTCACCGTGAGGAGCTGGCAACGAGGCGAAGCCGCCCGCACCGCGCAGGGCAGCGGAGGAGAGCGCGCGCCGGGGCTCGGGCGCCGGGCGGCTGCGTGTGGGCGCGCGCCCCTCCCTGCCTGGACGTCCAGCCGGTCCTCCCAGCGGCTCCGGGCCTGCTCTGCCCCCGCCCCTGGTCTGCGTGTGGCTGTGCGCCCCTGCCATCGGACAGTTCTCAGCGTCACCGCCTCACGTCACCCACTGGAACACGACGGGTTGGAACAGTTGCTGCAGCACCCTTCTGACTAGTCTCAACTTCGGACGCTAAAGCCACGGCCCCCAGCGAGTCGGCGGTGATGTTTCATCTCATCCGAGGGCCCTGGTCCCTGTGGGACGCAGCATCCCATGCTCTCGGGGAGGAGCGGAGGGTGGGCTGGCAAGGGGGTGGGGCTGCCTGGGGCGCCCTGCAGGAGAAGGGGAGGGGCTGCACCGCGGAGCCCCAGCCACGGCCCCCACAACCAGCCTTCAAGGACCTTCCACTCAGCAGGCGCCGATCCAACCCGCGCCGTGGTCCCAGGTGCCCGGCGCCGCCTCGGCGAGCCCGCGCCGAGCCCTCCCTGCCCTCGTGAGAGCCACAACTGCCGGAGGCTGCGTCCTCCCTCCCTGCCGTCACGTTCACCGCGCTGCCTGGCTAGGTACACGGCCAAGCTCCAGCCGGGGGCCCGGGTAGCGGGAGCCCTCTTGCTCGAATGGGCGGCACCCCTAACCCTTTAGAATAAGCCGTGCTGAGCCCCTCCTGCTCAGGATGCCCTGGAGGGTCCGCTCTACGCGGAGAAACGCAGACCTCACACCTCCTTCGGGAAGGCCTGGCGGGGCCCAGGCTGGGACCTGGACCCTGACCCAGTCGCGCACAGCAGATCCAAAGTCCCGGGAGTCTGTGGGCAGGAGATCAAGGCGAATCAGAGGCGGTGTAAGCAGGAAAAGATGGGCCCTCCTTCCAGAGCAGAGGACAGTGGCACAAGCAGGTCCACACACGGCTGCCCCCCACGGCCCAGCCTTCAGGGGAAGGAGGCTCCCTGGGGTCTACCCTGGACGCGGGGTCAGAACAAGAGATACTTCGGATGGGACTAAAGGAAGTGTGTGGGTTAGACAGTCAGAGGGCAAGTCGGGGGAGAGGGGGACCTAGCGCAGGGCTGCCTGCCACCTTCGGGGGGTAGCAGGAGGGAAGGGGGCCTAGCCAGCCTCTTGAGGCCCTGAGTGTGCGGTCGCGAGGCGCGAGGCCGCGAGCGGGAGGGACGGGAAGCGTGCGCGCAGGGCGGGAGCTGCACCGCCGCGGGAACGTCCGCCGTCCTAGACACCTGGCTTGTCTCCGGCTCCTGTACCACAACAGTGCTGAGCAACTCACACAACTGCAAGGATGCGCGCAGGTCGCTTCCCACGGCGAGGACGCCGGTGCAAACGGTACCTGAACTCGTAACTGAAGAGAGAATGACAACTTTTCCTCCCAGCAAGTTGTACCGATTTAAATCCCCATCAACTCTGTATGCGAGTTCCTTTTTCCACACCTCTCCCTGGCACTGGGCACCACCAAAGGTCTCATTTCTTGTCGATCTTAGAGTGAGGAATTCGGTCCCTTTGTTTTTGCCTGTTTCTCTGATTACGAGTGAGGCTGAGTTCACACACCTGCAGCTGGCGCACATCCCCTGTTCCCGTGAGCCGCCTGCTCACAGCCTGGGCCACTTCTCAGTCGCTTGTTTCTGCTCTTCACGCCCATTTGCAGGAGACGTCAAGTACATGAGAGGTTAGCTCTTGTCAGTCCCACGTGTCTCGCAACTTTTCTTATGATATTTTTCCATTCAACTTTTTTGAAGCTTTATATAGTCAATTTATCACTCTTTCCATTTATGGCTTCTTCGATTTGCATCACAATTAAAAAGGGCTCCCACAACATAAATCAAGTTCACCCATGCTTTCTTCTACAACTTTTTTGTATTACTTTCATTTAAATTATTGATGCGTTTGGAATTTATTTTTGCCAGAAGAAATAAGAACTCAAACGTACTTTTCTCCCCAATTAGAACACAGTTTATTGAACAATTTGTCTTCTTCCTATTGATTTAAAAATCTACCTTTATTAGACTGAAATTCCATATGTATTTTAGTCTATTTCTGGACTCTCCTTTGTTTTTCTAATAAGCTATGAAGCATGATGCTTAACTTGAAAACCTTCAATATTTATCTATATTCTGGAATAGCTCACATAGCACTGAAATTATCCATTTCTTCAAGATTTGAAATAATTCACCTCTGAAACCAACTAGCCGGTTACTTCATGGGTGGTGGGTGGGGCTGGGTGTAGAACTGATCTCTCTCCCAGTACCAGCAGTCTGTTTAGGTAGCCCTCACCTTCTGTGATCAGATTTAATAACTTTTCTTTTAAAAGAATTTATTCCATTCAGATTTTGAGTGTATTTGTATGCTTTTGCAAGGTGCTCCCGTTCTCTGTTTTAATGACTGGTCTTTTTTGCATCTGGCTCTGTGGCTTTGTGTCTGTCATCGCTGTTTTTCCTTGATTAGCTTTTGCACGTTTACTTTCTTGTTCTCCTTTTCTCCCAAATAGCTGGCACTTGATGTTATTTGTTGATTTTACTGACTTTCCATATTTAATCCATTAATTTCTGCTTCATCTTCGTCTTTGTTTACTTCTTATGCTTTCCTGAGTGTGTCTTGTTCTTCTTTTCACTTCTTGACCAAACGCTTCACTCATTTCCCCCACCCTTTCTGTTTCAGACATCGTGGGGACACCATGCGTGGCCAACCCGGGCCATCCCTTACTAATCCTGTCAAGGCTAGAAGAGCTGACCACATGCCTGGGGGTCGGTGGTGACCAGTTCTGACCACTGAAAAAGACGGGAGTCCAGCCAGGGAGGGTGTGCTGGGCTGGGGTGGAAATTATTTCATTTGCTGTAAAAGGAAAGAGCCACTCAAGGAAAATTCCTTTCATGTCTGGTCCTCCCTCTTTCATTACAGATATGGTGCCTGGAATGCAGGAGACATTTGGGGTCATTAGGTAACAAGGACAGGGGTGAGAAGGTTGAGAAAGAATGTGCTGAGAACTCTGGAGCACAGACAAGGAATCTAGGTCTGAGCCAATATCATGGACCAGTTAACAGACGTCTACTTCCAACTTCCTTGTGTGGAGAGATCAGAACTACCTGTATTGCTCAACCCACTGTTGGATTTCCTTCCTTTGGCTAGAAGCACTCCTGCCTGTAATGTGGGTGGTAAGGGCTATGGCTTTTCCTCTGAGTGCTGCTTTAGCCATACCCCACCAGTGCTGAATGTAATGCGTTTTTTATTCTTTGCCATCTAAGAGTCATTTATGGGGAAGTTCTTCCTTTCCAGGTGGAGCACTAATCTACTTCAGGAAACCAGCCATTTGCTGAGAGACCCCGCGTACAATTTGTCTTCAAGTAGGCTTATCAATCTACTTGATTCTTTCTCACTTGCTGTTCCTGGTGCAGCTCTGCTGAATGTCCTGCCTGGCATCTTCTCCACTCTCTCTGCCTTAGCACCTTTTCCCAAACCCACCCAAGCCTCAGACTCTTCCAGAAACGCCAGCCAGCAGCTTCCCCACCTGTGGCCCAGCATCTCCCCTGCAGCCCCTCCTCTGCGTGCAGGCTGGTGAGGAATCCGGCAGGGAGGCTGCCCACAGGGACCCTCTTCTCTGTGGGCCTCCCTCCTGCTCCAGTCCTCACAGATGACTTTTCTTTTTCCTGGTGTTGACATGGATTGGATTTCTATTGGCTGCTGCAGAAATGTGAATCTGTGCGTTCAGCATTCTTCTGCTCCGCACCCCTGCATCTCCACCCAAAGGGACACCCTGGGTACCAGCTCAGGTAAGACTCTCCTGCACGCATTTCCGGGAGGAGGAGGAGTGACCCTGAGCGGGCCCACTTCTGTGGGATCACCGGGCTCCTCGAGGACTGCCCACACCTGTGGTTTTCTGACTCTCACTTGTCTGTTTCTGCTGCTTGTTGTTCATATTGTTAAGCTGTGGGGGAACACCTGGAGATGCGGTTTCACGCGACCCCTAAGCCAGGAGCCGTGGCCGCGAGAGCTCTCCCACGAGCGGGCTCTGGGGTGCACGCAGCGCTGACTGGTGGGTGGACAGCACCCTGTCGGAAGTCCCGGTCCCATAAGGAGACGCTGTGGAGGCGGTGACGCCAACGGAACAGCTCTAACGTGGAGTGAAGGAAGCACAGGCGGGACAGGAGACCCAGTGGGGCCCGCGGCCCAGGGGGCCTCCAGGCAGCCCCCTGCAGAGCCAGGCCTGGAAGCACACACGCTGCTCTGACAGGCCCCTTGATGCCTCTTCTCTCTGATGCTGGATATTCCATCCAGACAGAAGCCGCTCGCAAACCCCAGTCTGGTAGGAGCAGAACCTGTGGAGACTTCTGGAGCAGAAGGTGCTCGGGCAGGGGCTGTGAGAGCATGAACACATGACAACTGGTGTCTGCACAGCAAGGGTGGCAGCTGAGGTGCGTGCGAGCAGGCAGGAAGGCAGCGCAGGACACGGGTGTCCTCTGGTCCCTCAGTGGCTCCTGCAGCCCCCACTGCACTACGGGAAAGGGCAGTGAGGTCCCAACGGCCCTCAGTCCCTGGGATGAACCTACATGGACCACTGCGATGGCCGCCTAAGTATGTCCTCACCAACGGCTGGAATGTCTCGCTCAGAAGCTGGAGAAGAGTGTTTCTACCGCCCCGACCACTGTGCGGCACAAACACTTCCACGCCTGGCACGGAAGAGCCCAGGGGGACGGGGTGACTCCTCTCTGTGGACCCCACCCCTCCCACTCTGGGATGAGGGTAATGCACCCCTTCAGCCTCTGCCAGGGAGCGGACACAACTGTGTGTGCATGTGTGTGCATGCACGCGCACGTGTGCATCCGTGTGTGCACATGTGCATGTGTGCGCATGTGCAGGTACATGTGCACGTTTGCGTGTGTGCATGTGTGGGGCATTCGAGTCTGAAAACGGAACAGAGTGCCTATGCCTGATGGCCAAGACGCCGGTCTGTCCATCCGTGGGGCTTGGAGGCTCACCCTGTGCAGCCACCAGACATTCTAAGCCCAGCAGAGCTGAGGAAATCACCGACGTGAGAACCCCGGAGCCAGGATGCTGCCACGGGCTGCCTGCCTGCATCCACCGCAGGCCTGACAAAAGGTTTCATATCAGTGCCCGCGAGGCTGCCTTTTCAGCACTGCTCACACTTTATTAAATAATCCCACGGAGAAATAAGGCTTTATACACAAAACTCTGCTTTATAAATAATTTGCCCGTAATATATCGTGATGCATACGTTCCTAAATCATGGTTTAAGAAGCCATGAGCCCAGCTGGATATGACTTTTTCTAAAGGCCCAGGGAAATCATCTATTTGGATAGAGCCCAGAAGGGCTAGAAAATCCAAAGTGTGTGCTCCCACAACCTCCAAAACAAAACAGCCGCAGCACTGTATCCTGTCGCCGTTCAAACTGTCAGGATAAGGTTAAAATCCCTGCCCGCGGAGCAATACTCAGCACCTGCACCGAAGAGCGATGCCGGCAGGTGCAGGTGCGGCTTCCTCCTCCTAAACTCTGAGAAGGAAAAGCAGGCTGGGGAAACCCACAGGCTAAAACGTTAGAGGCGGCCTGTCAGCAGGCCGGGCAGGGAACAGCGAGGCCAAGAACGCGGCTCAGCCTCACGTGAGCCACGGGCAGACGGCGGAGCCGAGGCAGCAGCTCCGGGGTCAGCTCAGCAGTCCGGCACGCGCGGCGTGAGAGCAGGAGTCGGTCCTCTGAGCAGCTTCATTCCAACGGGGACCTGGGCGTCTAACCCAGGGAGCCACCAGCCCAACCTGGACGGCTCACATTTCTGTAAGTGGCAGAGACAGTGGCCCGGAGAGAAGGACAAGCAGGCTCTTCCCCGACGGCGCAGAAGACACAGCGCAAGGGGGAAGCTGTGCCGGCCGGCAGCTCCCTCACCCCAGCCCCGGGTGGCTGAGGCCGGAG
>NW_020837949.1:588013-632468 GCF_003676395.1 Aethalodelphis obliquidens | reverse complement strand
GGTGGCTGAGGCCGGAGCAGAACAGCCGGCAGCTCCCTCACCCCAGCTCCGGGTGGCTGAGGCCGGAGCAGAAGAGGTGGCCCAGGAAGGCGCGGGGCACCAGGGAACCCCCAGGATTGAGGTAAACGTCGCCCAGAAGAGAGTGACAGCATGTGGACTCGAGAGACGCTCGTTCCCTGCGCCCACCACGTGGCCCCTGCAGGAAACCGGGCACATTCCAGGAGTACTGGGCCAAGGCCGAGGGGCATGGGGCATGGGGTGCGGGGGCAGTGAGGCAGGGGCAGCAGCTCTCAGCTGGGAGCTCAGGACCCCAGCAGCCTTGCCTGAGCGGAAGGCCGAGGTGGGAAAGACGGGCCCCTAGACACGGGCCACCCCCGGAGATGCAGGCGCCGGCACCCAGGCAGACGAGGACACACGGACACCTTTCAGACGCGACCTCCAGGCTGTGCAGACGTGTTCAGGAAAGGGGTCTGCTGCATTTTGAATATCCCGGTGGGTTTCCCACAATTTCAGGACAAGCCAATTCTGCGTGTAGCGCTCAGGACTTCTGGGGCACGCACGGCCTCAAACCCCAAACCGCACCGCGGTTCACATCCTGCCCTGGGAGTCCCGGGCCCCCTGCTCTCAGGCCAGCAGCACCAAGGGCCCCAGGGCCTCAGAGCCCGAGACCTGCTGCCTGACGGAGGAGGGGCCATCTCCTCAGGCCCAGCGGCTGAAGTGACTGCCCCAGGGCGCCCTGGGCTCTCCACACACGGCACACACCCTCTTGCCAGGACCCTGCCATCCAGCTCGGTGCCTCTCCCTGCACCATGTCCGGTCACACTGATTCCACAGACATTCTCGAGGACCGCTGACCCAACGGCAATGTTTTCCCAGCACATGCTGGGCCTGTTCACTTGACTAACGGTGACCTGCAGCCCACTGACCAGCTGGCCGGTGCTGGCTTTCCCTCCCTAGAGTCAGACCAGGTCTGGCCTCCCCACTTACCCTCCGACATTCGCATCTTGCACCCTGGGAAGGGCGACGTGGGAGGAGGCCAGAGGCCCAGGCGTGACTCGCTCCTACGTTCCGAGCCTCCTGACATCGCTGGCCCTGGTCAATAAGTGCATCCTGTGCAGAGTCAGTGCTCATCTGCTCAGAGGCGACAGCTGCCTCCCATTCTGGGAATAAAACCACCCAACTCAGCAGAGGAATTAAACACGGGCACGGAAATCCAGACTTGCAGAGTTACCTGTGGGCGCTGCTGACCCTCGTGTGTGAAGTCACGTCCTACTAGAGGCGTGTTTACTTGTTGGGCTCTTACTGCACGCAGCGCACTGCAGCCTCCACCGCCTGGCGTTGGACACTCATAATTCTCAGGGCACCACGGCCTCTCTGGCCCTGCTCACAGCAGGAAGGCTGCCCAGCAGGTCCTGTGCAGAGACTTCGGCAGGCAAGGGCAGCAGGAGTGGTGATTTCAGGGGCTACTGCAACAGTCCAGGCCAGAGAGGCCGCCTCTGGATGGACACCTGACACGGTTCCAGATCCCCTTGTCAGGACGGGAGAACAGGAGGGGTGGGGGCCAGGGGCTTCTCCCCAGGACCCCTTTCCTCACCAGAGCTCCAACCCATTTTTCAGCTGGGTGCTGCAAACTCCCGAACTCTAAAGGTGGGCTTATGCTCTGTGCCTTCCTGGTAGAAAGCCCTGGAACGGTGCCCAGCACACCCTCTCCACAGCGTGACCGCCACCCAGCCAGTGTCATGTCCACGCCAGGGCCCCGTCCACTCTGGGCACTTCCCTCAAAATCTTGGGAGGTGCTTCAGGTCCCAAACTTTGCTTCTTTCCTCCTGCTTCTCCCTGTGTGTAGACGGCCCCTGCTCCACCCTCTCACGTGCGGGTCAGACAAGACACCGTCTCCCTCCACGTGCCTCCTTGCAAGCCTCGGGCTCTCTGCTCTGCGTGCCCCGGCCCGGGGGTCACTTTCCTATGCGCTCAGCGTAGCCCTCCAGCATGGAGCCTGTTCCTGACCATGGGGCTGTGCTGTGGTGACTCCTCAGAGGCTGGCGGGCAGTGGTCTCAGCTGAAACCCCAGCGGCCTCGGTTCCACGCCCACACTGGCTATTCTGCTGGGGACCCTCCAGGCGGCGCCGAGGCAGGCGCCGAGCACTGTTCTCCTGCTGTGGCTGAGGCTCCCCAGCCTCTGGGCGGCCTGCTGCCCGCATGGCGTCGCCCCGGCACACGTGGCCCTGGCCAGGTGGTGGCACAGGCGGCCGGGAAAGCCGTACCCGCGTGCGGCGGAAGCCACGAGCACTGGTGGACGGAAGGAACGAGAAGGTGGGCGGTGGTCCAGACACCTCTCCAAAGGGCCTCGGCCCGAGCACCAGCTCCTCCCCGAACCGCGGTCCTGCCAAGGCCTCTGCACTGAGGCACACGTCTCCTTGGCTGCCAGGTGGCCCCGGGGCAGGAAGGGCAGAGGCAGCACTCCCTCCCGGGGGAAGCGTTCAGCAGAGGAGGGAAGCCCTCCCCAAGCTGGGGTGCACCTTCAGAGCCTGAGCGAGCTGGGTTCCCCCCTCCTCTCTTTGGGGGGTGGGAGGGATACACGTGTCCCAAACCCAACACTATTCACCTGGGAACAGTCCTGAAGGAAGACAGAGTGGGACGCTCACCCCCTGTTGCCCATCACCACGGTCACTGTCAGCGGCCGAGCCTGGGCTCCACAAAGACAGATGCAGGGGCCACATGCAGGCCGTGCTCACCTCCTGCCTGGCTCCCCAACATTCCTGGGGGAAGGTGAGTGGGACAACTGCGGGGCCTGCTGGAATCAGACAGACGGGACAAGGAAGAGGGAGGAGCCAGAACATTCTGTCAGGTCCAAAGCCGCCCTGGGGACGGCAGGGCGCAGAGCTGGTGCATGCGGGGCCGCGGGCACCTTCCTGGCTCCGTGATACGTGGCAAAAGGAAGCCACGTGTGAGAAGGGCTGTAGGCAGCGCCTGACTCTATGCAATTAAGGGGAGGCGTGGGGAAGGCACCTCACAGACTTGGCCGCTGGAGCAAGACTGCACTTGCAATTAGAGTGGAGGTGAAGCTCTGTCATCTCTGAAGGCTGAATTCACAGTCAGTTCAATCACTCAAAGGACCATCGTCAAATGACACCATCACAAAATGGGGTTCAGGGACTTCCCTGGCGGTCCACTGGTTAAGAGGCCATGCTTCCAAGGCAAGGGGTGCGGGTCCGATCCCTGGCTGGGGAGG
Source organism: Aethalodelphis obliquidens (assembly GCF_003676395.1). NCBI lineage: Eukaryota > Metazoa > Chordata > Mammalia > Artiodactyla > Delphinidae > Aethalodelphis > Aethalodelphis obliquidens. Next base: position 629,236 of record NW_020837949.1, on the reverse strand, counting down.
TAAGATCCCACCTGCTGCGTGGTGCGGCCAGAAAGAAAAAAATCATTAAAAAAAAAAAGAGATGGAGTTCAATTATGCCAGATTTTTAAAATTCTCATCCATTGGCCAAACGAAAGGGAAGAAATAGGCTCCAACTGTCATGAGGAGCGGTGGCATTCTTTAAACGGCTGTTAATCAGGGTGCTGACAGGGAGCTGCTGCCGGGGGACCTGCCCTTCGGACTCCAGTGGGCCGCGCCCAGCCTGCTCCCCTCTGCATCGGACACGTGCAGCTTTTTTCCACTTCCTTTGCTGCTAAAGGGCAGAGGAGCTGCAGCAAAAATGCCTCGCCTACTTCCAAGCCCCCTTCTAATGATTTATACATTATACAGCCGCGACACCTGCCACAGCTCCCGCCTGACACTCAGGAAGCTCTTTCATTTACGAGGTTCAGAAGCACCGACACCTTGCTGTGGTCTCGCCAAGTGCTTAATCAGGAACGAGCCACAAAGACCCAGGAGAGCAGCGCCGGCTTCTCGCCAGACCACGGCCCACACTCCCCGGCGGTCAGCACCTGCCGGCGCAGAGCCACCCATGGGCGGGCCGCCGCCCTCGCCGGACACCCCGGGAGGACCCGCTCCCCATCTCCGTGTCTTCAGGATTCGAGCAAGTGTGTCGGCAGTGACCGTGGGCAACGCCCTCCCGGCCACAAAGCACCAGGTGCCAGAGCCCCGTCGGCACAGGAATCCTCCATCCAGGAGCCGCGGAGACCCTGAGAGGAGGTGGGGGGGCTCCATCGGGACCCCTCACGCTAACGGCGGTGAAGCCAGAGCTAATGGTGGGCAGCACAGGGCTGTCGGTGCAGCCAGCTCGCAGAGGACTGAGGACGGCAGACTGGGGGGCCTGCTTCGGTCGGAGCTGAGCCCCTACCTGCCCTCTCTGGACAAAGGCGTCCAAAATCCTGCGGCCCCTCCTCCCCCTTTCCTTGCACAAGTTATGTCCTCATTCCGTAAGTTAAGGTCAAAGTTAAATCACTGCGTGGATGACTGCAAGCGTGCCCACTTCTTAGTGCCCTCAGTGCCCGGGCTGTGAGGACCCACGGGCAGCAACCGAAGTCCAGCCTCTGCGACCAGCCTGGCTCTTGCTCTTCCCGTCTCCAAGGCAGGGCTTTGGGCACTCCTCTACATTAGTGGTGCCCGTGGTGCCAGAAATATTATTTCCTGCTCTGTAATATCCCCTCCCCTCCTCTGCTGCAAAGGTCATATGAAAGCTGCTACAGTGGACTCCACCCGCCTGTCACTTCAACACCTAGGGAGCTGGTGACACACAGACCACTGGCCCAGCTGAGTGCACCTGGGGACATTAGTGCTGCAGCCGGAGGGATCTTCAGGGCACAACAGACCCTGAGGTGCGGGCAGAGGGTCAGCAGCCATCCTACCGGCCAGTGACACAGGTCAGCCCGTGGGCAAGTCACGAGCCAGGCAGGGGACGCCTGGGGACACTGTTATCGGGACACCCGGTGACGCTGTCACTGAAAGCAGCGGCCAGGCCCGACAATTGCAGTGGTTCCAAAGTGTGTGCTGCACGTCCTGTTGTCAGGAGGGTCAGGGTGACCGTCGCCAGCTCTTTACAGCAGACCCAGGAGGGCTCAGGTGTGGTCCCTGCTCACGCCCTGCCCTCACATCTCCTGTCTGCCCGTTTTCTAGGTAAATACACTGAAGGCCTTGCTTACCGAAGACACTCAACGGGTTTGCCCAGAAGATCCAGTCCCTGCACCCCACGGTCAGGACGTCCTTCCCCGTCCCCACTGTGCTCCCCTCGCTCTCCACCAGCACGTGGTCCCACCTCCACGCACTACACACAGCGCACCGGGGGTGAAATTCGAGTCTGGACACGAGCCACCGTTACAAGGGCGTAAACCTCTGAGTGCCGGGCGCCAGGAATCTGAAATAGCTGCTGTGGGCCGGGGAGCCCTTTGCGATGACACCTGACTTCGCTGGATCTCCTGCGTGGAGCGGTGACGAGAAGCTCACAAGTGCCCGGTGAGGGTGTCCTAGACGTGGATGAGCGTGATGGAGAGTGCTAACCGGAGGGGCCGGAGGACTGGCCAAGGGGAGGGCGGAGTCAGGCCACCGACGGAGGAGGAGGACTTAACACGTGTACCCGCCGGTCGCCCCCCGCTGGTCGCCCCTGCCGGTCACGCCCCCCAGGGCGCCCCAGCTGACTCCACCGGCAGCAGTAGTCCATCAAGTCCTAAAACTGCTCCAGATCAGGCAATTATCAGCATGGGGAGGAGGGAACTCGCTCTGGAGGACGCGCCGCCCCCGCCGCCTGTGCTGTTTGCCCTGCTCTCCCCTCCCCCTGCTCTGCCCTTTCCGTTTCCTGGAGACCCGGCTGATGTGCGGAGTCCGGAGCTCTTCCCCAGCTCCGGGTCGCGACTTCACCTCGACACACCGTGCATCTCACCATCACCATCATCATCATCACCTCCACCCATCCACACGTGTGGAGCCAACCTCCAACAAACCCTGCTCATCACTGCAGGGGGCGAGGCACTGAACTGCACTGAGTAATGGAACAATGTGACACGGTTTAGTTTAGCGGCAATATTTCCGTATCTTTATTTAAACTTCCTTAGTCCTATTCATATAGAATCACTGAGGCTCTGAAATTTTCCTTAGTTTCTTAAATTATAGTTTTACCATCTTAAGGAGTACATTATGTGCTGTTACAGAGTTAATTAATAAATTTTGGCATTCACGAGAATCTTATTATATATCCACCGTGAACGCCAAGCTTTTGTTCCAGTCATCACACGGCAGCATTATGAGTTGTTTCTAGTTTCTAGACTCAATCTCCTCCGTATTAGGTTTTGGTGATGCTACCGTGACAAACTGACCTCAGCACGTTCGCAGTTAACACACAAAGCTGGACGCCTCCCTCCCAGCAGAGACTCTGGGTCCAGGCCGCTCACCCGGCAGAGGAAGCAGGGGTGTTAAATGCATCACCCCAGACCTGAGTTAGGACCGAATGGACACGCGCCCTCAGGCAGGCACTTCCCCTCAGCCTGGGGCCAGGCCCCGCTGTGTGCCGGCCACTGGGCAGGTGCTGCCCCTCAGGGTCCGAGGCCAGGGCCACGGCGCGGCTCTGGGTCCTCCTGCCACTCTCTCTTCGCCTTGCTCGTGTGTAGAGCACAGGCGGCTCCCTGTTCCTTCTGGTCACGTTTGTAGAAAGGGAACCTACCGCCCCTGCTTCCTTCCACCCAGACCGCTCTGCCTGAGAAATGCTGGCAGCTAAGCTGAAAAGGTCAGTGCCCCGGGCTCCCCCAACAAACGACCCGGGAAATGCACTGGGCGCTGCGCCTTCTCCACAGCGTGGAGGCCCTCCGGCTGGTGCGGCTACTGAACCCTGTCTCAGTGACCCCGCCGCTGCTGCCTGGTCCTCGGGGAGCAGCCCACCTCCGCCTGGGAGCCGGGGCTCGGCATCAGGCCTGCGAGCAGAGGGCAGGCGGGAGAAGACAGGGCATCCGGCCCTCCTCCCCGCTGGGCCGCACAGGTGACCCCCGGGAGCCCGGCCTCGCCCAGTCCCTCCGGGGACACCGCCCGCCTCAGCTCTCGGTTGCCCCCGGCCGCCAGGAGGCCGGACCTGAAAGGACCCACCGCAGAGTGCGCCTCCGGACCTGGTCACCTTTGGAGACCTGGGGCAGGACTGCAGCTTCCAGAACGTATTTTCATTCATCTGCTCGTCATTTACGGGGCCCTTGTTATAACTCAGACTCAGTGCTGGGCCCCACGTCACCCAGAGGAGCACACGGCCCTGAGATTTGCACCAGGCACTCTGTTCCACCCTCGGCCCTGCCGTGCACGGGCGCACACAGATCGAAACCTGTGTCGCGGGGGCTTCCCTGGTGGTGCAGTGGTTTAGAGTCCACCTGCCGATGCAGGGGACACGGGTTCGTGCCCTGGTCCGGGAGGATCCCACATGCCGCGGAGCGGCTGGGCCCGTGAGCCATGGCCGCTGGGCCTGCGCGTCTGGAGCCTGTGCTCCGCAACGGGAGAGGCCACAGCAGTGAGAGGCCCACGTACCGCCAAAACAAAACAACAAACAAACAAAAAAACCTGTGTTGCTTTATCATCACCCATCCTTCTCCTGCCTGTCCTTTATACCACAGCATTTCATTTTTCAAAATGCTTGTGTGTCGGGATGCTGTTATCATTTCAGGGCACTAAAGGGACATGACAAAATATTTCACATACAGAGGCCCGGATCTGAGAAGGCTGAGCCCCACCGCGTGGGCCAGGTGTGGCCCTCCCGTGACTCTCTGCAGTGGCTGTGGGCTCGGGCTTGAGGAGTCGGGTCGCCAGGCAGGGCGGGGCTTACAGATTTGGCAAGGGAATCTGAGCGACAGGAGGAGGACAGCGGGTGGGAAGCCTGGGCACGCGTGGCATGGTGTGGACGGCAGCAGCTGCGAGGGGAGGGGCAGCCCTCGTCCCCAAGCGCAGGGCACCGTGTGTACGGTATGAACAGCACTGCCGTCCGGGAGGGGCGGGGGGGGTCACCCCAGTCCGGTTTGCCCTGGAGAAACGTGTGTAACCACGGTCACCTTTCATCTCTTGTTTTGGGCTGCTGGTACCACTGTTCCTGACAGAAAATAAACACAGGAGGGCAGGAACCACATTCAAGGTTCAACTACCAGCCGGGACACAGAAGTCGTGCACAGTTAAGATGACTAATTGGCAAGGTTCCCAGAGGAGCCCAAGTCAGTTAATTTCTGAAGAATTTACTCAGAACATTTATCTGCTACTTGACAAAGGAGGTGGAAGATTTTATCAGGGATAAGATCCCCTCTCGGGTGGACAAAATGGCCTCCTGCCTGCCGTCCACAGGCAAACCCACCATGAGGAAGTTATCCTGGTGCGGCCAGAGTCTCCCGCCCTCGCTGGCCCCAGCTCCCCCCCAGCACCCTGCCTGCGGAGTCGAGAGCTCAGTTCGGGATGTTAAAGGAAGAAGTAAACAGGAAGACTTGGGGCCTGTGCGGCAGCACCTGTGTCCTGCGCTGCCCTGTGCTGCCCTGGCTCCAGCCTGGCTGTCGAGAGGGCCAGCGGCCGCCCTGGACTGTGTCCTGGAACCCAGCGAGCGGGTGGGTAGGATGCGCCCGCTGGACACTGGTTCGAGGGCCGGCCCCGTTCTGGGGCTCTTCACCAGACCAGTCTCCTGTAAGTGACTCTGAACAAACCCAGAGGGGGTGACCCAGTGGGGAAGACCGGGCGGGCACACATCTTTCACACCCTCGGCAAACGCGGCCTTGCGTTAGTCAGATCAACCCTTTATTCTTACTTCGCTTCCAAGGCTATGGTTATTTTGCTCCCCCAAGTATCCTACCCAGCAAATTTTACTGAACAAAGCGCCTGGAAAAAAGCCGCAATAGTACAACTCAGAGGCACCCCTTGAAAAAGGCATCCCCCAGAAAACGCACTAAGCTAGGATTTAATTGCTAGAAATTACTTTCAATTACTAAAAATCATGACAGATTCCTTGTTGAATAGACACATTATTTCACCACCATTAATAATTTAAAATAGCTGACTGCATGTAATTGCGAGTAGTTTTTGCTCTTTGGCGAGCGGCAAGGTGCTACGTTATGCTGCTGCCTTGCCAGGGCTGGGCCCCTACTCGGGGCACCTCCGCGGGCAGCCGCCTCCAGGCCAGGTCTCCCAGGACAGAGGAGACAGCCCGCGGCCGGGAGGGACCGGGGTGGCTGCTTCCTCGCCCTCGAGGAGGGTGTGGCCCCCCAGAGAGAGATGTGTGTGGGATTCAGAGCCTCCCTGGGGGCCCAGGGCCGCTCCCCCAGCCTCACCGAGGATGCTTCCAGAAGGACGGGACACCCCTCCCAGATGCAACTTCTCTCGGATGAAGTAGCGGGAACTACCTGCCTCCCGCTGGGTCGCCTCCCCCAGAAAAGAGGGGCTCGAGGTCTAACCCCACCCCTGAGTCAATCACTGTGCTCAGGGAGGCCCTCCTCCGGACTGGACCAGACTTCAGCGAGCAGGACCTCCCCGCGTGCAGCCACACGGACAGGCAGGGCCGGCCGAGCTCCTGCCCCGGGGAACGTCCAGGCTCGGTTGTGTCCGTCCAGTCCGGCCTCCGCACTGGAGTCCACAGGTCCTGGATCGCAGCCTCCCCGATCTGGGGCCCGCGCAGAAGCTGGAGCTCAGAGAGCTGGTGCCGTGTCTTCCAATGTGCCAAGTGGCTGCTGGAGACACCCTGCCCGCTGCGGAGGGGGCCCCACGCAGGACAGGACGCGGCCCCCGCGGGCCGCGGGGCTCTGACACTCTGCTGGGGAGGTAGGGGCGGGGCTGTGGTGTCCCGGCTTCCATGCTCCACGTGGAAGTTCCAGGCGCTCTCGTGACCCCAATCACTCCAGCCTCCCCCCCAAGCCATTTGCATGTATTTAATTGGCTCTCTCTGCAGGATGCTTTTGAAACGAGCTCTTTGAAGACCTTTCACTGTGGTACTGAGATAAAGCCCAAAAGAGCAGGGGTTTATCGAGAGAGGAAAGAGCAGATAAAATGAGAAGCAGGAGATGAAGTGACGAACGGATGACAAAAGAAGGCACGTGAGGACGCTGCATGGACGGACTCCGGGCTGCCCCACCCCCGGGTCCTTGGAGCGGGTTCACTAGCTCAACGAGGGAACATCACAGACCTCTTTCGAGGGCCATATTATCAATTTTTTTTTTTTTACGCGGGCCTCTCACTGTTGCGGCCTCTCCCGTTGCGGAGCACAGGCTCCGGACGCGCAGGCCCAGCAGCCATGGCTCACGGGCCCAGCTGCTCCGCGGCATGTGGGATCTTCCCGGACCAGGGCATGAACCCGTGTCCCCTGCATCAGCAGGCGGACTCTCAACCACTGCGCCACCAGGGAAGCCCCATATTGTCAATTTTTAAATTTTCCCGAACGTTGAACAATGGAAGCATTTTTTGCGGAGAGCTTTTAAGAAATGAAAAGCCAGGCCTAATGGGGGTGGGGCACGACAACGGGCGAAGCAGAGGGGCCGTGTGAGGACAGAGCAAACCTCAGAAGCACTGACTGCATGTGGGCCTTGTGCCCTTCACTTAGAACCCAGGGTGGCCCGCAGACACCGGAGTGGCACACAGATCCTACATAAGAACACACGTGCGAACTCCCTGTCCTCTCACAGAGAACAGGGTCACTAGCCGACCTCGAGCTTGGACAGGAACTGTCACCCTCCAAGCACCATCCCGCCCAACCTCAAGACTCTGGTGCTTGACACCCCTAACCTGACACACCTGAGGGGCAGCGGGAGGGAGCGGACCTGGAGCCCAGGCCCTGACAGGAGAGGACTGGCTTTTCCTCCCCCCACGTCCCCCGAAGGACACGGGAGCCCTGTCTTGGAAGCCGAAGTCCTTCAGGGCCGCAGCCCCCAGTCCACGCTCCTGGCAAAGACGGCTCTCCAGGCAGGCTTACGAATCAGTAACAGGTGAAACCCACAGAAGCCCTGACCGTTCTCCTCAGGCTTCCATGGTCTCAGATGCCCCGATCCCACACAGCTCGTTTTCCCTAACAGAACAAGGGGATTTATGGTTTCAAGGGATGCAAAGCCCAGCCACGGTCTCCCAGACGTTGTGGCCTCATGGAAAGTGCACACCTGTCCAGGGTGAGGACGCCCTCCTCTGGATTGCTCTGGGGGGCTGCTGCCTTCTAAGCGGGGGCTCCGGCCTCAGGAGTCTCCCCTGAACGGTTTTGTACGGTCCGACCGAGCCTGTTGACACGGGGCCTGTGGTTCATAACCCAACCACCCTCAGTGGCGGCTCTTTTCTCTTGTAAAGCGGCAGAACAGAAGAAACAGGCATCTCTGCCCGAGAAAAGCTTCAGGACACCGGCTCTGCCCCAGAAAAGCTTCAGGACACCGGCTCTGCTGCTTCTCGACAGAGTCTCCCCAGCATAGGCATCTGCCCGAGAAAAGCTTCAGGACACCGGCTCTGCCCCAGAAGCTTCAGGGCACCGGCTCTGCTGCTTCTCGACAGTCTCCCCAGCACCCTATTCTCATAGGCCACACAGAACCCGAAACACTACAGCTGAGTCACCTGTCTTTTCCCGTCGTCTTGGGAACATGATTCACCGAAAGTGGAGGGGAAAGTACATTTCGGTTTTGAAACGTAAGGTGAAGCAGATGACTTGGGAACACAGTGGGCGGCTTCGTAGCGAACACGGACGCAGTTATTACTGGGCTGTGGGCACAGAGCGTGGGCGGGGACTGCAGACCCGGGGTTCACAGTCCCAAAGCCCCGAGGGCGGACCTGACCCTTCCTAAGGCTGCGGCCGTAGCTGTGAACCTGGGGAAGCCGCACTTACCTTGTGAGATGTGTTGAGCGTTAAAGGGGACAACACAACGGAAGTGAGGGCTTCCCCCACCTCCCCGACCCCCAGACTCGGGGAGGAAAACACCCTGACGGAAGGAACACAGAAAAGAAAGGCAGGCGGCCAAAAGGAGGGTGCGGTCGGCTGTGCTCCCGGCAGCAGGGGTACCGGCACCTGCGACTGATTTTACATTGGGCGCAAGAAGAAACCAGCGGTGTCCTGCTCAGGGACTAACGGGAGGTTGCCTCGGGCCCAGCCCGCCCCCGGAGGCAGAGCCACACTCACAGGCCGCTGCCTAATCACAGGCCCCTCCCACAGAGCCCACGCCCCCCAGAGGATCCCGGAGCACCCAGAACCGCAGGAAGGGTGAGACACTCCACCAAAATGCACTCTAATTGTCTCCATCTTCACTGCCGTGTCCCAGAGGAGCAAACACGTAAATGGACCACAGTTTCTTCAAAATGATTCTCCTGCTTTTAAAAAATTTTTGACTTTAACAAAATCAAAAGCAGATCATATGTTAGTCAATGACATGTTTAAAACATGCTTTAGAGAGGTGACCATAGCTCTGTTTTGAGGCCACTGCATTTCCACCATCAACACTCTCAAATTCCCTCGCACACGCTCCCCGAGTACGGACGGGGAGCCCGAGGCCTAGACGGCTCCACGCATTCTCGCCCAGTCAGGCTGCAGCAGGGGGAAGGGCCGTTCTCCCAGGTACCCCACCACCCGCAGTACTGATGCTCAGTACCCAGCCGTGCATTTCCTCGTGACCACTTAGGACGACTCTCAACTCATCGCGGCCTTTCCTAGAATACCAGGTCCTTCTCTCTGTACCCCCTCCACCCCCCAGGGTTCGCTTCCTCCTGGCCGCCCCCCCCCTCCACCTCCCCGTGTGTCCTCCCATCCTGCTTCTCTGCCAGAACGTTCCTGAGCAAACAGGTGAGGACTCTGAGTGTGCAGCCGTGAGTGCCTGTGAGCACTGCTACTGCACGTGTGCCACACAGCAGTACCACACAGGGTGTGAACACGCAGCCCTGTCCTCTGCCCACACCCGTCCTCCACCCGTGCTGCGCCACGTGGCCTTCTCTGTCCACGCCGACGCTATCTCCCGGGAACAACCCACGGGGTGGCGACATCCTCCGACGAACCAACAGCCAGCTCCGCAATTCCGCTTCGCTTCTGTTCGTTTCTGGTTTTGGTTTTGAACACTCGGACCCTGTCCTGTTGGCGCTCCACTGAAAACATAAGGTGTTTCCGACATGCTGAGTGTGGGCGTCCCCGTGAGGGTCACGCTCCTGCAGGGACGGTGTGGGGAAGGGGCAGAGACCCTGGGGCCGAGCAGGAGGGTGCTCGGGTCCTCTGCTGGGGGAACATGTCCGCGCGGAAGGGGTGGAAGGGCACGCCCGGGCTCCCCTTGCGGCCGTGGGGTCAGCGTGCACTGCTGTGCACTGCACGGGACGAGTGAACCAGACCGGCTCCTGGCGGCTGTGCAGGGAGAGACGGCGCAATTGGCCTGTGACGGCCAGGAAGACCGCCCTCCCATGTCCTCCGTCCAGAGAGCACCTCCCACTGTGCCCACGGAGCATCGCGCCCTTGTCACCAGCCTTCTTTGCTCGACGGCGAACTTCCAGAGAGAGGGTCTGGAGAGGCCCATCTCTGTGTCCAGTAACTCTGGAACATTCCAGAAATGGTGGCTGATGGACACGGGAGCACCTGCCAAGTCTTCAAAGGGCGTCTGATTCCTAAGGCAGCAGGGACTCGGTGGGGGAGGAGGTGACCAGCTGAGCAGGAAGTGCCTCCCGGACGGGGAGGGGGTTCAGAGCTGCGGGGGGAGGAGAGGCGTCTCCACTGCCCTGCCCCCTCCCCCGGCAAGGCTGGCAGCAGCCCCACCCACCTGTTCTGTGGTCCTCTGAGCACACCTGCCATCCGTCTTGTCGACTCTGCTGTGGGTCCGGCTGTGTTACTTTGCACAGTTGACCACGGCCGACTGTCCTCATGCCTGAGGGCTCTAGGCAGAGTCGGGAACAGAACTGCACATATTTGCAGATCTGGGAAATAATGGAGATTTCATTTACTGGAGTGTGTTTATTTTTGTTTTGTCTTATTTTGCTTTTTCAGTCCAAGGTCTGGGACCCTCCAATTCCCCCACTTCGTTTTGGTGAATAAACTAGATTGTGGTTGGCTTCTGATGTTTTATGAAAGGTGTTTATCCATCTGCTTTTTGTCCTGAAACTTGAGATTTGCCGGGTTGAGTAAAATAGAGTTCAGTGTCAAGAACACATCCCAGAGCAGCTGTGAGGGACGCGGGACCCTGCCGGCACCACCGGCTGCCTGGTTTATTGCTTTCTGGTCGGTAATGGTCCTTTAGCGGCTGAAGACAGTGTTAAAAGAAATTCTCTCTCGGCACCAATGTTCCTGCACTTTGTAGTTCAATTCCTGAGTTCAAATAAAAGTGACTTCTTCATATAGCTTTGCCATCTACTCAGATGGCCAGCTACCATCCCCAGAACCCTACAGACCACAAAGTTTCGCTGCGGAAGAGAGAAACGTAAGAGGAAGAGACAGAAGAGGTGGGCAAAAACCACTTCCAAAACGAGGGGCCCAGAAACCAGTCTGTAATCATGTGTCCACACGAGGCTAAAGGCTTCCATTTGATAAGGGAAGTAAGACACAAGCCTGTAACGCGAATTATTTCAAAGAATTAGAGGCTGATTTTCTCCATGACCCATATAGCTCTTAGTGAGGTTTAAGACAAAATTACAGCCCATACAGCCCATAAATGGACACCCTCTCCCCACCTTCCTGCTGTTCCCACTGAAAATGCAGGTTTTCAGTGCGTCTGGGAAGCTTCCAGCTTTCTAGAGGTCTCAATTTCCGCCTCTGTTGCTACATCCAATTCTCTTGAGGGCGAAGGCTCTGCCATGTCTGACACGAAGCCCCCCTCCGGGTCATTCAAAGGCAGATGCCCGCCTGCCTTCCGTTTCAGCTGTTGCATTAGTGCTCAACAGTGCCCTGAACCAAGCCTTCAGCTTTTATGAAATTTTAGTGCAATGAAATCTACCTGACCTCATACTTGAAAAAGCAAAAACCTCTAGTTTGCATCAGAAAAAAAATATAAGCTTTAAGAGTGTTCAAAGTTAAGAAACCTAGTTTTAATTACAATAGTATACAGTCTGTCAATGTTCCTTGAACCTACAGAGATACCTAGGCATCTCCTAAAAGAGAAAAATTTGCCTCTCAAATACATATAAATAAGAATGTCTGTGGTTTGCCCCCAAAGTGGTAACACTTCGTGGGAGGTTTCTGTCTGCATTTCTGCTTCCCATATTCGAAGTCTTCCGTGTGAAGTAAAGGGCCGCCCTGGTGTCAGCTAATGGCACCCCAGCTCGGGTGACAGAGCTCCCTTTTCTGCGTCTCCTCTGCGGTGAGAATAAGTCGTGCAATACCAGCCATCCGCTCCAGAAAGTCACACTGTGGCCTCAGAAACGTGTCCGCGTCTCTTCTGACGGTTGGAGGAGCCACCCGGGGCCTGTGATGCGAAGGGGCCGTGGCGGAAGCCTGCGGCGGGGATCCCCAGCGGCAGAGAAGCTGGCTGCACCGCGCCACTGCTGGGCTGCCTACCTGGCTGAGACCCGGACGCGGGGCGTCCACGACACCTGCCCTGTCGGCCCCTTCCTGCATTTCCACGACAACCAGCTTGTTCACGGACAGCTGGTACCAGTTGCAAATCATCATACTGTCGGCTCTCAGATACATGACAGAGGTGGCCAGGCAGGTAAATAATCGGAGGGTGAACTTGTGTTGATTAATCTAAGCCCTCTCGGCCCATCCGCTCGTGACCGCTGTCCATCCTTCTGCAGCAGCTCGTGGGGCAGAGCGTGTGGTCTGTGGCGCAGAGGCCGTGCACCTGCACTGTGGGGTCCTCCTCACATTCGTGCCGCTGAGACCCCAAAGGGCCAGGCTGGGGGCCGGGCAAGTGCTGGCCAGACGGCAACGTGCTGGGAGTCCTCAGATGTCACAGAAAATATGAGCTCTCCACATCCAAAGACACACGTCTTCCAGGTTATTCTGCTCCTGAAGAGGAAATGCTGCAAATGCAACGTGCAAAGCAAGACTGATTCTCTCAGAATCGCATCCCAGAGGAGCAGGTGCGGACGTGCAGTTCCCGGTACCACAGCTCTAAGCGTCCGGGCGATGAGCTTTAGAAACAGATCGTATTTTCTGTTCTAACCACAGGGCCGTTCTCTCTTCATTCCAGGATGATCAACATTTAGCTGCAAACTCTCTGGCTTTCACATGTCTGCGCTGGTGTCAGGATCTGGAAACCAATTCTGAAATGTACCAGGGGAGCTCCTGCTCAAGGGAAGTCTGCCAAGAATGCTTTCGGAAGCCCCCTTTGCAATGTCCATGATGTAGCTATGGCATTCGTTTGGGACACTGTCCTTCCTTTCAGTTCAGCAACCCTCAGCCCAGGACACCACGAGCTCCTTTGACCATCCTTTCTACTTCTTTAGGGACAGAGAAGGCATTTGTCTTGGAAAGGGTCTTCATTTAATTAAGGCCCTCATTTCTCTTTGATTGCAAAACTCACCAATAAGGAGGGGTTAGAGCCAATAAGGAAATGTTACAAGTAAATACGGCCCTAGAGAAAAATACAGTTCAGGGCGATTCTTACCAAACAGGAGATGATGGGCAGTGTTTAGACTCACAGAGGCTTTTGCAAAGTTTAGATTTCCACGTGCACCACTGGCCAGGCCAGAACGACTTCCGGTGGAGGTGCCCCCTCACCTCTGGGGGCCGGTCCCAGGTTTGGGGCATCATCACAATAGGGTAGTTTGGGGACAGAATGGATTTTCCACTATGAATGTAGACTATGCTCACTGAATCTACAAAAACAACTTTTTGAAAATTTAGGGATATGATTTTTTAACGACTGTAGGCGAATTCAAAAGTGACCTTTTTGAGCCACCTTTACTGTTTTATAGTTTTTTATGTCATCTTTTCACATTTCTCAGAATTGTTCATAGTGTTCTCTTGTGATTTTTAAACTCAGCTCACCTATCGTGATGCTCCCTTTTTTCCCAATAATTGCGTATTTATGCCCTTTTGTTACTGTTGCTGGTTAAACAGAGGTCTGTCTTATGTGTTTTTTCAAAGAACTAGGTTTTTGTTTGTTTTCCTGACGCTTTGCCTTTTCCATCTATTTCTCATTTTCTGCTCTTTTCTTCATTATTTCCTTCTTTCTGTCTTTTGCTTGCTCTGTTGGCCTTTTTATTACTTAATTTATTATGAAACGTTCCGGGGGGGTCACAAAGGAATGAAGAAACCTAACGAAGAGCCCGTTCACACCACTGATTTACGGAAGATATAAAACATGCCGTTAGTGATTCCTCTCTGACTGTGCCTCTGTCTTCCCCTCACCCGGAGCTGACAACCGTCCTGCTGCCGTACTCGCCATCCCACACTCCCCATTCCACGCTCACTGCGTGCGTGAGGTCTCTTGAACGGCACACGGTATGGTTTCTCTTCTGACCTCACACGCTCTCCACCCGTGTGCTCTGTGCTTTACCTGCTCACCTCGCTTGTGAGACGCAGACACGCTGATACGTGTGCCTCCGGGCGGTTGATGACCGTTACTCTGTGGTGTTGAACTGCTCTCCGGTTGATGGGTGTTCGGGGAACTCCCATTTGATTGCTGTTAAGACGGATGTGGCATGGCTGTTAGGCACAGGCTTCCTAGTGCCCCGAATACCTGGAGTGAATAACTACAAATGGAAGAGCGTCCACGTAGGACTTTCATGAAATCATTTTTGCTGTTGCCGAAACAGCATCGAAAATGGTTTCATCAGCTGTGTCTAAGAATTTCCAATTTGCCCTAGATTCTGCCCAACACTTGGGATTGCCAGATCCTTTCATTTTTTCCAGCCTCACAGTTAAGGAAATAGCGCCTTGTGGCTTTCGGCTCTAACTCTCCGACGTCTGTGAGCCTGGCAGCCTTTATCTCTTCCTTTATCTCTTCCTGACTTACGCATGTTCTTCACGTGCTGGGCATTGGCGTTTGCCTGATCACGTGTCACAGAATCCCCATCCTGCCTGCGCTCTGCTCTGCACTTGCCTGTGCCCACACACAAACGCTGTCCGTCACAACACTTGGATCTCTTCCGGTCTCGCTCCGCTATGGCTTGTACTTCTGTATCTTTTCTGTATCTTGTCCCTCCTGAAACCCATGCTTTGGAAGTCCCTTGAGTTATTAGTGGGAAACTCAGTTTCCATTTGTTATTTATCCCTTTGCTTTTAATTATACTTTAGTGGACATACGATTCCTGCTGCCAGTTATCTTTTCTCAGGATCTGCAAGAATCCCCACTGTTCCTGCCTCCCTTGCTGTTGAGAAAGGTGCAGTCTAAATATTGTCCTTTCTCACATATTTTGTCTCTTCTCTTGGACTCTGGCCTCCCACTGACCCACTGCGATGTGTCCAACCTTGACTTTCCAGTTTGCAACACCCTGCTGGGGACCCGGGCACTCCAGCAGCACGCAGCCTCGCGCCTCCTTGCACTTCTGGGAGCCCCGTGGCCACCCCTTCAAGTACTGCCTCTCCTGCACCCTCCCCTCCCCTCCAGGAACGTGCCCGTGATGCCATGCGGACCTTCCACCCCTTGCCTGTCCCTGTCCGTTTTCCATCCCTGTCGCTCTTGACACTGCACTTTGGGTCACCTCCTGCGATCTGTGCTGCAGCCCAACAACCCTCACTTCATGGGTGGGCGTCTGACCAGCCGTCTAATCCATCCACAGAGCTTCTAGTTAGCAGGACCATATTTTCTATTTCCACAAGTTCTGGTAACTTTGTTTTAACCTCTCATTCCTTTTTCATTCTGTTGCACTTTTATTATTGCTTGCATTATTTCCTTAATTATTTCGAACCGTGAACAGGCAGCCTCTTTCAGCCTATCCCATGATTTCAATTCTGAGCGTCTGATTCTTTTATCTGTTGCTTCTTCTGGCTCATCCTGGTGGGTGATTTCTTCCTGGGATCTCGTTTGAGTCACGGTTTCCAGCTTGTCGCAGATCTGAAGTCAGGGAAGTGTGGCTTCCATCTGCCTCTGGGATCTCAGCGGTGCTACAGAACCGTCCTGATAAAGGCAGTCCTCTGAGATAGGAGCACATGAACACTCACCTAGCAGTGCCAGCCTTCAGAACAACTCCGAAACTTTCCTTCAGGGACTGTCTTCATAGTTACACATAAACAGTCCAGTTTTTTGCTTGTATAATGTTGTTTCTCACCAAAAATCTTCCTGATTGTTGTGTTTAACTCCAAAGCACATTTAGATGTTCTAAAACTCTCCACGTATTTTTTCCACATGTAAAGTGTTCTGCTTTCAGTGAATATTCAAGTAGACGCATTAGTCTCTGATCACATTTTCAAAGAGTTGACCCCGCAGTGCCATTAGCAGAGGTAGCTTAATCAGAATAAGCATCCAGGGGCTTCCCTGGCGGCGCAGTGGTTGAGAGTCCGCCTGCCGATGCAGGGGACGCGGGTTCGTCCCCCGGTCCGGGAGGATCCCACATGCCGCGGAGCGGCTGGGCCCGTGGGCCATGGCCGCTGAGCCTGCGCGTCCGGAGCCTGTGCTCCGCAGCGGGAGAGGCCCGCGTACCGCAAAAAAAAAAAAAAAAAGAAAAGAAAAGAATAAGCATATAATCTGAGGAACCTACTGTGGAGGTGACCGTCCTCAGATGTTTAACACCTGGATAGTTCGAGGGCAACACTAGTTTTGAAACCTATGTGAGACGGGGCTCATTAACAGGGGAAACCAATGCTCACCCCCACCTCCAGAAGAAGCCAGACTAGAACACAGTACCCCGTCTGAACTCATTTAACAGAAAATTAACTTTTCAAAAGAGCTCACGTTACTGCAGAGCAAATCATGTCGCCTAAGGATATCTGATAGACTGCTGGCTAAGCTTGGAAACGCTTCTGGGGAACTGACTGCTGAAGTGTCCCGGCTCCCGCGCTGCCCCGTGCGTTGAGTCTGAGCACGTCAGCCTTGCAAGGTGGGCCTGGGCCGAGCTCGCGGCCACGCAGGAGGGCGCAGCACAGACACGCCAGGGGCTGGTGGCCGGGCCAATCCCATCAGCAGGGCCCACATCACCTCCACATTTGGGCCTCTTCCCATGGCTACCCACTCTCACCAGCAACATGTATGAAAACTCAGAAAGCCGGGGGCCTCTTTCGGGCTCAGAGGACCTGTGCCCACACCCGCGCTCAGGCAGCGGTCTTGTCCCCCGACCTTACGGCGTCTCCTCCCCACACACAGACCTTCGCACTTCAGGCCGGGGGCCTCTTACAAGCCTAAGGGGCAAAGCCCTGAAAAGCAGGCCCTTCCGGCCCCGTGGCCGGCCCCGCCCCTGTGCCTCCCGTGCTGCATGGCCCTCGTGGGGGGGGGGGGTGCCCCGCTCCCCCGCCTGCACGGAACTCGCGGTCAACCCGCCAGGGGATGAGCCTCCCCTCAGCATCCTCTCCAGTCCCTCCCATCTCAATCCCTCCTCCTTCCTGCAGTTTAAAGCCTGACTTAAAGCCACCCGGTGTGCACTGTTCCTGCGGAGGTCAGGGCGTGGGGCGTGGAAGTGCACGGGGACCTGGAGGGAGGAGAGCTCGGGCCTCAAACCAGGGAAGGCTGCCAGAGGGAGGCTGCGGCCAGACAGAGGCGGCCTGTGGGGCTCGGCAGCACCAGACACGCCGCCACGTGGCCTAGAGCCGCCGGTTCTACGTCTGCCGGGCCGACTGCGGCCGGAGCGAGGGCTGCGCTCAGTCACCACACGCAGTCGGACGCACCGCTCACCACAGAGAAGCAGCAGCCTGGGGTCCTCAGCCACCTGCTGGGCACCCCGGTCGGGCCACCTCTGGAAAGAGCACCGGGCGAGCTCGGCCCTGCAGGGAGCACAGGCTGGTCCCCCAGCTTCCCGCCCAGGCCACAGCCCCCTTCGCCAACACCCCCAGCACGGGCCCTCATGCCAAAAATTTAATAAGAAAGCAACAGACGACAGCGACGAAAGGAAACCAGGAGGCGCGGGAACTTGGCAGGCGGGGAGCAGAAACTGCGGATTCCACCCAGAACCGAGCACAGACAGCAGCCGGCTCCACTTCACCCATCCCGGGCTCAGAGGGAGAGGCGGGGGCCGACCCCGGCCAGGGCTGTGTCCAGACGCCACCCACTACGCGCCGTTTCCGCTTTGGAGGTTTATCGGATGAGCACGTGAGTACAGATGGCTGACCGGCTGCACATCTCCCTGTGGCTGGTGACGTTCCCCTTGCCTCGGTCCCTGCAGCATCCAGGCCGCCACATGAAGGAGCCCCAGCACTGCAGGCGGGTGTCTTTGTGAGAACTCCAGTCCGTCGAGTGTGACCGGGGGTGGGGGGAAGCCCCCTCCGAGCTGCGTCGATACCTGTACCTCCTGTTTGCCCGGATGTCAGTTCTCCTTCCTGTGCGCCCCCTTTCTGGTGTGAAAGTGGTTCCCCAGAAGTCCGGCCACTGCTTCTTCCCTCTCACGCTCGAGGTGCCCCCTTAACACGTTAGTAAACACGTGCATCAGCGACTGCAATGAACACACAGGCTCCACGGCTGCCATGACTTCAGATGCCACTGGCTCAGCGCAGCGTGTGGAGGCTGCTTCCCGCCCGCCCGGGTGGGCCTCACGCACGTTTGTGGTCCAGACCACACGCAACAGAGGGACCAGGGCCAGCTTCTGAATTGGGTGCTGATTTCTGTTTAATAACTTTTATAGTTTTTCAGGAACAAAACAAAGGAAAAGGTCAACTTTTCACATGGTCCTCAGTGGGAAGGGGCATGAGTATGGGATTTGAAACCAAAAGATACCTCCAACTGCTGGTGGTATCAGGACTTTACCCTCTCCTGTGGAAACCAAGTGATCAAGAGCTCTAACTAAAATAACGCGTTAACACGCTGTACGTGGAGTGCCTCGTTCCCACGCAGAGAGATGAGGGAGGAAAAGCCACGAGGAGGACAGAAGCCACTCCACTGTCCCCGCTGCTAACGTCTGTATTCGGGGACCCCCTGTGTCAGGCACCACGCAGGGTGGGAGGGGCAGGACGAGGAAGCAAACCCACCCACCCACGTGAACGCCACCGTCCAGACGTGCGGGCGACAAAAAGCACAAACCCACCCCAGGTAAACGGGGCCTGTGATGACACAGTGTGGAGAAAAGTGCAGCAACGGAAAGAGCCCGGAAAGGGGCTCCGACCAGGCTGAGGTCGGGGGCCGCGCCCAGCGACGAGCGGACGTCGCCCTTCTCTCCGCTGTGTGGAGGGCCCGTCTCACAGCCCGGGCCTCACCCTGCAGCCCTCGGAAGGAGCCCCCGGGTGCAGGGCGTGCAGCCCCCTGCCTCCTCGGGGAGATGCGGGCGCTCGCGCTGGCGGCTCCTCGGCCGCAAAGCTCGGACGCTGGGAATTCGCCCCACACGCTCTCCGGGGCGCACGGCACAGGCGCGTCCTCAGGGCAGCCTCACCACATCCCACTGGCGGGGGTATCCGTGGTCCTCTGCTGCTCCACTTTCAGTCCCTCCCACCTTCTGGCTCGTCTGCCTTCCACGGGCGAGTCTTCGGGTGCATCCCCCCGAGGCCCACACCCCAGGCCTGGCTTCCCCGGGCTCCGCCCCAGCTCCACAGGCCAGTTTCCAAAGCCTCGGTCAAAGTGCAGGCCTGTCCCGCAGAGGCCTTTCCCAGAGTCGGCATCCAGGGGCTCATGGGGTCAGGCGGGCAGCACAAGCTGCCGTTCCTCCCAGAAATACATTTTCCCAACGTCTGACCGTCAAAAGGATTTGTGTTCTACGTAGAAACCTGGGACGTTTCGGCAGCAAGCAATGGACGTCACTTTGAAGCACAGACACTGCCTCTGCAGCTATGAGGTGGGCTAAGGCAGAAGCTAACTTTCACAGAGACACGCGCTCGGCGACTGCCTGGGTGGATGGCTGGGGTGGGCAGGGCCACCGGTGGTGATGCACAGCGGTGACGTCGGCCGTGACCCACTCAAGGAGAGGCTGTCAACCACACACCGAGGTCCCTCTCGTACCCACCCAGCCTTGAGGACAGAACACAGGTCTATACGCACAGGAGCTCCGTTTGCTCTCCTCCTCTACCGTCCCTGTCCTGAAACCGTCAACTTCATCTCTGAACTTGCGTTTTGCAAGCACGTCGGGCGAGACGGTGGGGGTGCATGCTGTCGGAGGGGCACCCAGTCCGCGTGCCTGCCGCCCTTCCTGGCCCGCTCACACATCGACTTGGAGACGCCCTCAACTCAGATCCCAGGGGGCCCCCGGAGACGAGCTTGCCTCTGCCCAGGACTCACTTCACACACAGAAAGCAAGCAGCGGTGTTCCGAGAAACACAGACAAGGGGGGCCCCGTCGCATCTTTTCTGGTTCCCGCCACTTCCCCGAATTCCCAGCCATCTATGCTGAATGATGACAGGGAAGGAGAGGGGATGGTAGGGGGGCCAGAGTTCCTCTCCCTCGGTCCTACGTATCCATGGGGGAGCCGAAGGCGGGCTTGGTGGGATGTGTCCGCGTCGAGAAGTGAAACAGAGCAGCGTCCCCGCCGCCTAACATGGACAGCATGTTTGCACGTTCGAGCCACGAAATAGGAGTTGGATAATTTTGGTGATTTTGCGTGAGCATTAAATGCTCTTATACTTGCATTTAAAACCAGAATTGCACGATATAAAGACAAATAGTAAAAGTCCGTGCTAATAATTTCTTAATTTTTCTTGACTTAGAATGACGTGGAACAGCAAATAAAAACACCAGAATAGGTGGAGGGACACTGCAGAGGGAACGTCTGATGCCTTAGTTTCTGCTCTTCCCCAGCACTGGGCCTGCGCTTACGGAGCCGGCGCAGGCGGAGCATGCGCAGACGTCAGCTCCTGCTCAGGGCGGCTTTTAGGCTCCCCGCCGCGATGCTCTACGGCCCCACCTTCCTTTTTCGATCTGCTTGTGTTCATTTGCGCCCAACTGTAAAAAGCTGAACAAATGTATGTACTCAGAATCCCAAGCAGTTAACCACAGTACCCAATTCTGATTTATCATTTTAGCTCCTGAGATAGAATGCTCTAGAGTCATAACTGACCCACAGAATGGTCACAGCGAGCCAGCAGTCCATCCCGCTGAGGACGTGCAGTCTTCCTCCCCGGCCGCCCAGCTCACGCCGGCTTGAGCTGCGAGAGTCCATGTGGGAGGGAGGGCTCTCCACAACTCAGTGTGGGTGACAAAGGGCTTCACCATTTCCTAAGCATTTAGTGAACGGCACCGCCCGCATCACCTGGGACTGGAACAGTCCTATGAGACGGTGTTACTGTATTTCATCCACGCTAAGAAGTTTTGATCTTGAGACAGACCATCATTTCAGTATTGCTAAGAAAAAGCCAAAATGTTGCCCGTTAAATGACGGCGTGCTCTTGATGTAAGATGCACCCCTGATTTCAGGGGTGTTAAGATGTGAACACAAAGTGTGTCTGAGAAACGATGGAACACCATGCAGTGGCTGTGGGGTGGAGTCGTGCTGCACGCATGCCTCCCGGGGCTCAGCCTCTGACACTGGCAGGCCGGCAGCTCTCAGCTGGGGCCTTGTCTGCTCCGTTCCCGCAGCCACGGGGAACGGCCTCTGCCTAAGTCACCACCCCGAGCCTCCTCCTGGGCAGAGCGTATCCCAGGGCCCTGGCCCTCCTTGGGCACAGAGGCCGAGCCCTGCGGCCCCATGGGGTCACCTCTGAAGGTTGTGCCCAGCTCCAGACCCAGAGCTCCTCTGGGCTCCGCTCCGCACCTCCTGCGCGGCATCGCCCTTGCGTCCCCCCTCTGCCCAACCAGGCTCCCATCACCTGCACAGGTGTTATGCCCTGAGCACTCTCCAGGGACCTGACCACAGTGAACCTCGGTTTCAGTGTCTGGTTCCAGGGCGCCCGACCAAAGGCGTGTGGTGCTGCCCACACTCCACAGGTAGGGAAACGGAAACCAGGAGAGCTTGGGTACTGTCACAACGTGTGTGCCGAGCTGATGTGGCCCGCTTGGAGCACAGCTGGAGCTGATGCTTCCTTCTGACTCCAAACCCACCCCCTTTTCTCTCTACAGCGGTTCTTAGAGTGTGGCCTGAGGGTCTCCATGGGTCCCTGAGGCTCTAAGGTGGGCATTAGGTCAAAATTATTTGCATAAAATACTAAGGCACTATTTACCCTTTTCATTTTATTTTCTCTTACACTGGAATTTTCCAGAGGCTATGTGGGTGGAAATTGCCTAGAATGAGTGCAGAAGCAGATAAGAGTACCCAACTGTTTTCTCTTAAGGCAAACGTTAAAGAAATATGCAAAAAATTAAAACAAAACAAAAACATAACACTTAACACATTTAAAAAAAATGTTTTGGAAGACAGAGTTACCATGGTTATTATGTAACAAGTTTATTATGACTATTTTTATTTTAAACGGAATTAAAACACAGCTTTTAAAAATTTTCTCAATTTTAAGTTTCTAAGACAGTAAATGCAGATAGCACTAAACCCACAAAAATGCAGAAGCTCTTTGGGGTCCTCAATAATTTTTAATAGTATGAAGGGTTCCTGAGATCAGAATTTTGAGAACTACTGTTCTACACTCTGCTGTTGGGAGTTCTAACCCCAATTCTGCACCAGCTAAGTGACACTGGGAACAACCTTTGTGCCTCTGTTGTTGTTTTTTAATGTACTAAATAAAAAGGTGCACTCCTCTTACAGCAAAAAGAAAGCATGGGTGGAATACTGAAATTATAACTATTTAAAATTATACTCTTCTATACTATACTGAGTATTGCTATTCTCTGTTATTCTATGAAAATTATAACAAAATATATATTAACTTACTGTATAGGGTTAAAATGATGTCAAACGTGCAATCTGAAAATCCTAAAACATTCAGATAAAAAATTTAAGACACACAATTTGACAGCCGTCAGAATGGGAGAAAATATTTGCAAACGAATCAACGGACATAGGATTAATCTCCAAAATATACAAACAGCTCATGCAGCTCAATATCAAAAAAACAAACAACCCAACCCAAAAATGGCCAGAAGACGTAAACAGACATTTCTCCAAAGAAGACATACAGATGGCCAACAAACACATGAAAGGATGCTCAACATCACTAATCATTAGAGAAATGCAAATCAAAACTACAGTGAGGTATCACCTCACACCAGTTAGAATGGGCATCATCAGAAAATCTACAAACAAATGCTGGAGAGGGTGTGGAGAAAAGGGAACCCTCTTGCACTCCTGGTGGGAATGTAAATTGATACAGCCACTGTGGAGAACAGTATGGAGGTTCCTTAAAAAATTAAAAATAGAACTACCATATGACCCAGCAATCCCACTACTGGGCATATACCCAGAGAAAACCATAATTCAAAAAGAGTCATGTACCACAATGTTCACTGCAGCACTATTTACAATAGTCAGGTCACGGAAGCAACCTAAATGCCCATCGACAGACGAGTGGATAAAGAAGCTGTGGTACATACACACAATGGAATATTACTCAGCCATAAAAAGGAAAAAATTGAGTCATTTGTTGAGACGTGGATGGATCTAGAGACTGTCATACAGAGTGCGGCAAGTCAGAAAGAGAAAAACAAATATCGTATATTAACGCATGTATGTGGAACTAGAAAAATGGTACAGATGAACCGGTTTGCAGGGCAAAAGTTGAGACACAGATGTAGAGAACAAACATATGGACACCACGGGGGGAAAGCCGCGGGGGGTGGGGATGGTGGTGTGATGAACTGGGAGACTGGGATTGACACGTATACACTGATGTGTATAAAACTGATGACTAATAAGAACCTGCTGTATAAAAAAATAAAATTTAAAAATTTAAAAAAACAACCAATACTTAACTTTCTTTGGGTTATTTGTATGGAAATATGTTAATATAAATGTTTCAGACATTACATGAAATTCCTAAAAATCTTAAAAAGAAAAAAAAATTAATACGCGAGAGAACAATGTGTCCACCTATGAAACACTGCTGCCTGCAGGAGACAAGG
Source organism: Aethalodelphis obliquidens (assembly GCF_003676395.1). Lineage (NCBI taxonomy): Eukaryota > Metazoa > Chordata > Mammalia > Artiodactyla > Delphinidae > Aethalodelphis > Aethalodelphis obliquidens. The sequence continues at coordinate 605,789 of NW_020837949.1, read as the reverse complement.
ATAGTGAATAGAAGTGAACATATTCTGCTCCTTGACGTACGTATTTTCATTGAAGAAGCAAGTTGCACGATGAAACCCCATTTCCCCTTCCTTCTTCAAGGGGAAGGCCCTGCAAGCTGCCGTCTGTCACTGAGACCGCACCCTCATCTCTGAGGAGTGGCCGCGACGAGGCCGAGCGATAGCAACACGCAGCCGACTCTGCCGTGGACGCGGCTGCCGAGGCTGCGAGATGGCAGGGAGGTTGCATCCTGTGATTTTCCACACGAGAGGGTGAAAACATGGGTCCCAGGCGTCAGACTCTCCAGTTGGATGATGATTTCCCCTGAGATCCCTCATTACGCCCCATAACATCTGCAGACCTGACCTCCAGAAACTGACCCTCACACCCAAGGACGATGGGCAGTTTGGAGGGGAGCCTACCTGTAAGGCCTGGGGCCGCCACCTCCAGCACGCTGGCCAGCGGGGGCCGAGGCAGAGGAGTCCCGGAATCAGCCGCCCGCGGAGGGGGAGTGGAGCGCGGAGAACTGCAGCATTAGGCAGCAGAGGGGCCCAGGGAGAAACACAGAATCATGTCCAGAAGGTACTAGAACAAGCAGTTTAGGAGAGCACAAATGTCCCCATGATGCTTCTTTTCAACCTAGCCTATAAAACCTTATTTCACGCCTACACCTCCGGGCTTACTATGGCAAGTCCTCCACTGCCGCTAAGACAGAAGGAAATGCAACGTGCTGCCAGGTACAAAGTAACAGAGCGCAACGCCACGGGCCTGTCCAGCCACTCGGACGCGCCCTCTAGGCCCAGCAGCAAAGAGCCACCAGCAGCAGAAGTCAAAACACCATCCCCAACCAGGACCCCAGGCCCAAAAGAACTCCTCCAGCTGCTGTGCGAGGCACCACAGGGCTCCCGAGACACCGAGTGCAGCCTGCTCAGGACTGGCCGGGGGAATCAGCTTAAAAATAGGGTGTTCCCGGGAGGGACCAGGTGTTCCGGGGAGGGGCTGAGTCGGGCTCAGGAAGGACAGGAATGCGGCTCCAGGCCCCGAATGTCCTTCCTGCCTGTCCCCTCACATCGTGATCACAGGGGACCTCCAGACTGGCTCCCATAGGGCACAGCCGTGCTCGTCGGTCAGTGAGCGGACCTGTGGTATCATCATCATCCTCACCACTGTTCTAAGGAAAGAACCAGAACATATCCTCATCCCTTGGAAAATGGCTGTTTTTCTGGCCTTTGAACTGATGCACAGAGCTAACCAACTTAGCAGAAACTCTGCAATAATTCCACTGGAAAAAAAATAGGTGGGTATGACCTGTGTGATAGCTCCATAAATTGGAAACAGGGTATCAAATAAATAATATTTAACACTTGGAAATACTTACGTTTATAAAAGGGTTTAAAATATTTTACTTGATTTCAGCGTTTGACCTTCACAACAGCCCTGTTTGATCATCCACATTTACCAGACGAAGAAACTGCCCCTCAAAGAGGTTTAGTAACTCCACTCCCCTCCATACCCGCTGCCGGGAGACAGGCAGGCAGTGAATCACAAAACTAATCGTGCTCTCACCAAACGACCCGGCAATCACAGTCCTTGATATTTACCCAAAGGAGCCGAAAACTCATGTCCACACAACCCTGCACACAGACGTTTATAGCAGCTTATTCATAACTGCCAACACTTGGAAGCAACAAAGATGTCTTCCAGTAGGTCAACTGATAAATAAATCGGTCACTCAGCAATGGAATATTATTCGGCACTAAAAAGAAACAAGCTGTCAAGCCATGAAAAGTCATGGAAGAAACGTCAAAGCATTTTACTAAGTGAAAGAAGCCAATCTGGAAAGGTGACATACTGTATGAGCCCAACTACATGACATTCTGGAAAAGGCAGTTAAAAGATGAGTGGTTGCCAAGGACTGGCGGGAAGGGAGGGGTGAGCAGGTGGGGCACGGAAGCTTTGGAGGGCAGTGAAACTACTCTATGCTGCCCTGCTGACCCTGCACCTCTCTGTGCATCTCAACCCGCATCTGGACGGCAGTCCCAGCAGGCCCAGAGGGTGAGGCGTGGCCACAGAGAGAGTGCAAAGCACATGAAAGAATTGCATGATGTTGCCAATTTGTAGCAAAAGAAACACATGTGGGGATGGATCTTCAGGATGTGAGGTCAAGGCGGAATGAACAGAAATTGGACCAGGCAGAGTTTATTGACATGGGGCCCTAAGCACAGATTCTCCAGCCAACGGCTCCAGCAGTCTCCACCGCTGGTTGACATAAATAGGGACACAAGGTCCCTATTGAAGTGAAGTGGAAACACCAGAACTCCCTTTTTACGTGACAGAGGCATGTGCCCAAAGGCTTAGAGAGAGCAGCACAATCGACCTGCCCATGACCCCAGGAGGGTCCAGAGAGCACGAGAAATAAGTTCATGGGTCCCAGCATCCTCGAAGGGCTCACAGAGATGCCCACGTGTGTCAGGAATACACTGGGAGTTGCTTCCATTCATCTGGGAGCCCTGAGTGCACCAGGATGATGGCGCCTTGGGGAGGCAGGGGCCAAGTGGGGGCACCTAAGTGCCAAAGAGAAGGGGATGTGTTCACCACAGAGCAAGTGGCCCATGAGGCCTGGGGCATTGGTTAGCTGCTGGCAGTGTTCCTAGAGCTGGACGAGATGGGCCTTCCACCAGCATCCAGGGACCTGCACCAGCAGGAAAGCTCTACATCTACTGAATCGCCAACATAGTCACAGCCCCTCCACCATTTCCACACTTGGAACCTCCATGTCACAGACCAGAGCCCCTTGAAGGATGGGTGGGAGCAGGCCCCCTGGAGGAAAGACTCTGCTACACGAGCCAGACACTCATCCTGTTCATCTCGCCCCCAGCCTCCAGCAGGGGCCTGCAGCCTTCTACCGGGGCAGCTGTGCGCTGAGGAAAAGGACGTCAGCACACTCTTCCGTGACCGCTGGACACCGGCTCTCAACTGACAGTAACACCAGAAGACCCAAAACATCACCAAGGCCCGCCAGGCACAGAGGGGCTTATGGGGCAGGTGAGCAAACCCATGCTGTGGTTACTCCCCGGCTCCGGAATGCACATACTCAGCGGCTACCAGAATCCCCACCCTGTTCCCTGACCTGCAGAGCGAGGGTATCACACGGGAAAGGCACTCAAAGCACCTCCACTTAAGGCCACCACACGCCGCAGTTTCCACTTACAACATCATAGACCAAAAGCAACACCCCACTCCTGGAGTGGGTGAAGCAGGGTGAGGACTCCCCACGCCCATCCGCGGATGGCGGCGGGTCCCATGAAGGGACCCGCATGGGGCCGACCGCCACCGCCGCTGCCACCACGTGTCTTCTCTGTCGGAGCGAGTGGCACAGCCCACGGCACCTGCTCCCCCGCCCGCGGGAGCAGTCATCAGAGGAAGCCCGCTCTCACGGGCCAGGCCAGCCACAGTGCCACGTGTCAGCGCTCCAGCCCTCGGCGCCATCCGGGGCTCTGGGACCCTGATCGCCTTTCCTCTCACGGGCCTCATGCAGGGGACACCGGTACACTGAGGACACTGTGGGCAGGAGGCAGCCACGGTCCCACGTGCCCAGGGGAGATGCCTGCGCTCGGAGGGTCCACGGCAGACCCGATGCTGCAGGAGCCCGGGAAGGCCGCGGCAGGTGAATCACAGCGCAGACCCTCAGGGTTCATCCTCTGCAGAAAACGTCTCTCCCTGGGGAGGCTGCGCCTGGCCTGCTCCCGGGCCTTATTCAAGACTGCACACTTGCCCGTGGTCCACGAGCAGCCGGGCGGCTGGGCTGGGACACTAGGAACGGGGCTCCGGCGGTGCGGCCGTTTTGCAGCGACACACACGGCCACACCCCCACCCTCACTGACCGGCAGCGCCAGCCACGGCTGCCGGGACCACCTCAAACCCAGGAGGGACCCAGGCCGCCTGCCCCCGCCCATCGCACACTGGCTGGCTCGGCCCTTTTCTAACTCCTCACCACCTAAGAGGCCAAGGGCTTTTAAGAAGAAGCAACATGTCTTCCAAGCACTTGGCGCCGTAGTGGCCGCTGGCCCAGCAGCAGGCCGCGGATTGGGCCCCGGCCTGCGTACCTGTGCGGGAGAGCGCCCTCAGGGTGGCTGTCAGGTGCTGCAGGACCCCTGGCGACACTTCGTAGTGGTGCACGTCTACGGCTGGAAGCTCCTGACACCGTCCAAACGCTCCATCTGCAACAAAGGGAGGCAGGTCAGGTAAGAGAGGAGACAGACAGACGGCCAGGAAGCCCTGGCCACGGCCGGTGGCGAGGCTCCGAGGGGCTGCCAGGATCAGAAGCACCTGCAAAGTGACAGTGTTTTCGGTGAAAAGCAGAGCTTCGTGGAAACCACAGATGCAAAGGCTGAGTCCGGCGTGGTTTGGGTTTTTAGTCTACTTTCCAGCCCTCCCTGCCCAGCCCCCGCCTTTTGGTCATTTGCCAGCAGAGACTTTCACACTTTCCATGTGAAGCTTTGCTTCTGCCTGTCCAGTGACCAAATGGTCAATAGTCTTCAGGCCCGTCTTCCAGATGAGAAACAGGACGCCTAGGAACCTAAGTGCCCGGTTGCAGGAGGCGCTGGTGGCGGGGCCATGGAGCCCTGGCAGGGCTGGCTTCCAGGGGGCTTCCTCAGAACGCGGTGAAGAACGGGGGCTCCAGGAACAGTGAGATATTAATGGGGACCCATTATCCTGCTCTGTCCTATTTGTCTGAAATGACAGACTCTGCTCATCAACATCTTTTCAAACCGCACCTTCTAATTAATTTAGACCCTAATTAGTCTTTATTCAGCGAATTGTTCACTTTGAGACAAGCTTCCTATGGGGGTTCAAACATTCAAATCACCGCCTTGGGTACAAAAGGCTAATTCAGGACCCAGGGCCTCGCCCAGGGCTGGGCGCAGGGGGAAAGCGCTTCCATTGTTCACTGCCTTTCAAATGCAACCAGTTTAATTAGCAGAAGCGCTTTGCCCAGCGCCAGGCTGATTGCTGCTCGCAGTCCATAGTCCACGTGTGCTTAAGGCGGACGCCGCGCGTGAGCAGCAGAGAGTCATCGTAAGTGTCCTCTCACAAGCACCTCCCGGATTTCCGTGGGCCTCTGCAAAGCCCAGAGAATCCAGGAGGTGACCTGCCGGGCTGCTGGGCTGCTGGGAGCAGGCAGACAGCGGCCACGTGAGAAGTTCAACCTTCAGCTTCTGCCCCCGCTCGGTGAGCGCCGCTGAAATTAACCCAACTGCCACCAGTGATCCAGGGACAGTTGTCTCGGACGGAGGGTCTCCTCCCCACTGCCACCCCCCAGCAGGACGGACGGTCTGCTCAGCTGGAACACAGACGATAAGTGTCCCTGTTCTCTGATTCCGTTTCATGCAAAGAACTGCATGCCAGTGGGCGGTGTGCTTGGGGTGTGGGGCAAGGAAAGAGTGAGAAGCCCCAGAATACACCGGAACTTTCATGTCCCTCTTCAAGTGGAAACATCTTGAAACCAGGGAAGGAGCATTAAAACGGTCCAACCCAACGTTTTAGATGAGAAAACTGAGGCTGGGGTGTAGGGAGGGATCAGTAGCTGAGCTGAGTGGCAGGCAGAGAAGTCAGGTCCGTATCAGCAACCAGCTAAGCGCCTGCGGGTAGCCCCGCTTCCGGGGACGTGTCTGAGAGCCCCTCCCGCAGGAGACACCCCACCACTCAGGCTGTCACAGAGGAGAATACGGGCAAAGACATTGCCTCGCTGTTTTGGAGTGTTCCAGGTAAATTCTCTCCCTTCTCAAGTGTGACGGCTTCATTCTTTCAATCTGGTTTGTGGTGTACGTGTTGTAAATATATTCTAAGAAAAATATTCATCAGATTTTCTTGAAACCTTTCTTTTAAACATATATTTAGACTATAGATAACGTGATACATAATATTGTTTGTGCTTTTAGAATCAGTGTTAGCTAATCATTTAATTGTTTGGATCGTCTGAAAGCTAACCCTGGGCGCTCTTCACCCCTAGACTCCAGCCACACTGGTGAGGCAGCGACACTGTCCCCAAGAGCTGCTTTTAGTTAATAAACTTTGTTTTTCAGAGCAGTGTTGGGTTCACAGCAAAATTAAGAGGAAGGTACACAGGTTCCCCATAATCCTCCTCCTCCCCATTACCAACGTTCCCATCAAATGGCGCATTTGTTACAGCTGACGAACCTACATTGACACGCCATCAGCATACGGGTGCGGAACCCATAGTTCATGTTAGGGTTCACTCTTGGTGCTGTACTTCTATGGGCTTGAACAAACGTACACTGACGTGTACGCACTATCACAGTGTCATACAGAGTATTCTCACTGCCCTAGCATCCCCTGTGCCCCACCTGTTCATCCCTCCCTCCTCCCTGACGCCAGCAAGCAGTGATGTTTCTCACTGTCTCCATAAATTTGCCTTGTCCAGCATGTCATATGGTTGGAACCATACAGAACACAGCCTGCTCAGACGGGCTTCCTTCACTCAGTCACATTCATTTCAGGTTCCTCCATGTCTTTCTGAGGCTCAACAGCCCTTTCTTACTAACACTGAACACTATTCCACTACCTGGACGCACCACCGTTTAGTTACCCATTCACCTACCCAAGGACATCTTGGTTGCTTCCAGGTTTGGGCGGCTATGGATAAAGCTGCTATAAACATCCGTATGCAGGCTTTTGTGTGGACATGTTTTCAGCTCCTCTGGGTAAATGCCAAGGAGCACAGCTGCCGGATCCTATGGTAAGAGTCTGCCTAGTTTTGTAATTGACCACCGAGCTTTCGTCCCCACCAGAAGGGAGAGTCCCTGTTGCTCCTCGCCAGCGTCTGGTGTCAGCGTCTGGATCTTGGCTGTTCTAGTAGGTGTGCTGTGCTCATTACTGTCTTACCCAATGCATTTTTCGATAATGTCGTTCATCTTTACCACCACATTTAAAGGCCACCAAGGTATAAGTGTACGCACATGTGTGCTATGTACTGTGTGTCTACATATGTGTGTGTGTTTTCACACCTGCAAATGTGTGTAGATGTGTGTTGTGTATATGTATGTGAATGTGTGTACATGTACTGTGTACGTATGTGTCTACCTCCATGTGTGTATGGGTGTATACATGTCTACTGTGTACGTACATGTTTATGTGTATGTGTGTGCACTGGTGTCCACATGTATGTATGTGCGTATAGATACACACAGCCTCTAACACTTGTTTAACTGCCAAACTCACCACAAGAACAAGGAAGCTGCTCTTCCAACCTCTAAACTCACCCCAGAAACAGATGTTTCTAATACCTCTGTCCCAGAAACCTGGTTCCCTCACTTATTCCTCAACAAACAACTTCATTACTTTTTTCTCTGCTTCCGCTGGAGGACGGCGTACACTCTCGTCGGCACACCTCTGAGCATGTCCGGTCCCGTGTCCACAGCGAATCTGTGAGGCCCCTTCCCTCTCCAATGAGTGGACTCGTCCCCATGCACGCTGCTCTGTGCTGCCCCTTGACCCCCGGACACGGCCCTGCTCTAACGTCCCGCTGGACCAACAGGCAGCACAGCCGTGGGACGTGCACTCGGGGCAAAGACGGACAACAGCGGCTCCACTCTCAGGGGCTTCCAGCTCACAGGGCAGACGGCCCCACAGCGCTAAGCACACGCAAATTATTCACCTCTAACTGTGACGTGGGCCACAGTGGACAGGCTACGAGGACAGCAGGAAGGAGGGGCAGCAGCCCCGTGCCACAGGCAGAGGCCCCAGAGAAGTGGCACCTAAGGAATGGCTGGCCCGTGCAGGGCTGGCGAGGACCTGCAGGCTGGGGAGCTGGAGCTGCAGAGGGAGGGAGGCGCCTGGTCACTGGGGCTCCGGGACCAAGAGTGACAGAGCTCCAGGCTGGAGCGAGCTGCGCAGGTCAGGCAGACACAAGGGCATGGGGAGGGCTCGGCCTTCCTCCGGGAGCTGCAGGAGCTGCCAGGGCCTTGCAGGCAGGGGCCGCTTTCTGCCAGGAGCCACGGGGCTGAAGGGGGCTGCTCGTGCAGAGGGGGTGGCTCAGCGAGGGCGGTGGAGATGGAAGAACTAGCCAGACCCGTAGGCTTTTCGGAGGTGAGCCCGCAGGACACCGATGCTGCCCAGCTACAGGACGGTCCCACCCCCGTGTCTGTGTCCCACAGAGGCTCCGGGCTCAAGGGGGTATTCTGAGAGGCGGCTCATAGAACGTGTGTTTCTCCAAAGTAGTAACAAAGCCCTCTTGAGGCTGGCTGGCAGAGGTGGGGAAACAGCGGCGGCCTCCTGATGGCCACTGGCCCCAAGCACTGCCCACGGGCCTCCAGGGGAGGGAGACTGCATCCCTCCAGGGGGAAGTCACCCCCCAGACCTCTGTGGGAGGTGACCACAGCAACCACAGATGCAGGCATGGACTTGGACTTCCCAAACTTGGGGAACTCAGCGGAACTCTGAAGCTGTCCCCACATCCCCCATTTATTCTGCAGAGCAGAAGACGGATCCCCACTGCCTCTGGGGACCAGAGATTGGATGGGGCTAAAGATAGGAATGGAAGGGATGTTTGAGGCCCTGAGAAAGCAGATGGCCACCTCCCAGCCAGCCAAGCACCACAGACCAGGAGTTCTGGGAGCAAAAGCTCTGTTTAGAGACACTCTGATTGTCAGTCACCTAGAACTGGGAGGCTGATTTCTTCCGCTGGGAAGGGAAAACATTAACAAGTTTTTGGTTGGATTTTTGGAAGAATGTGAAAAAACTGCTTGTTTATCTTGTCTGTTCATCTGTTTTAACCAGCTCCCCTCAGAGCACTATCTCTACAGGCAAACGTCACTTTCACTCATAACCATCACTATCCCCTCAACACCGACGCAGGCCCGTCTCAAGGCCTCCTCCTGGACCAGCTTTCCAGATCGCTTCCCCCTGAGAATGTGGGACTGCGTGCGTCGCCAGCCTCACCACCACATGCGTGTGCACACACATGCACTCACATCTCCATGTCGACAAGACCCCCCCTTACCCCCCAACCCTTGGGCACCAACATACTTCTCTGGCCCAGGAGTGCCCGAGCTCCTAGGAAGCAGGCATCACAGCTCCCGCCCCTTCAACCTCCCAAGCATCTGACACTGCGCTCTGCAGCCACTGTGGATTAAATAAATATCTGTATCTGATTAACTGGTGACCTTGCGTTTGCCTGGAATAAAACAGAGATGCCCAGAGAAATGTGTAACACCACCAGCTAGACCCTCACGTAGATTTAGGAGTCTTCAACTCCCAGCAGATGACCTGGCTGGATTAAGGACCCGAATCACTGAGGCAAAACAGGGCTCACAGTGGGGACAGCAAACGAGGAGCACGTGTCCCCATATCTTCTCAGCCAACACTGCACCTCCTCCCGTCTCATACTCAGGCTCAGGTGCTGCCACCCCCCCGCCCTGAGCACATCCACTTCCCAGCCTCACACATGGAGAAGGCGGGCCTAGTGCACCTCTGCTTGGGGAAGGGACACGTGGAGACGCTGAGCCTTCACCCTCAAGATGCCATGGCTTTCAGGGACTGCTGCGTGCTGGGTGTCTCAGAGAACGACCCAGAACCATCAGGTCAGGCCAGCGGGCAGCCATGGGCTGGAACAAGTCGGTTTAGGCTCCCCCTGAGACACCTGTTTTTGCTACGTGTCCCTTCAGTGACGTGCCTCGGGCTGGCGTTAAAGGAGCTTCTAAGAAAAAAGCCTATGGAACCTAATGGTGCACCTGCTGAGAACAGTCACCCCCGGTTTCACGGCCATCTTTATCCTGAGACCATGGGAGGACCCCCCACCCAGACCCCAGCGCTGGGATGGACTGCCTTCCACCTTCCAGGACGCTCTCCGCCTGGGTCCACCAGGCAGCTCCTGCCAGGTTACCAACCTTTCTCAGTTGTGCAGGCTTTGGTACTGTTCATTTCAGTGAAGTAAATATTTTCTTTGCTCCCATAACATTCCATCCTCTTTCCTCCTTTTCTAAGGTCTTTGCCTGTTTTTGTTCGTTATATGTCTTTTTTTTACATTTCTTCATTATCTCTTTGGGAAGAGATCATAGGACGGGGGATTAATAAAGACGATGTGATCACCTAACCTCGACTCTCAAAGTGGGCTAATTAGCTGAGGGCACGTTTACAAATTATTGCAACGCACACAACTGCTCAGTAATTGTGTGAATAGTTTATGCGCGCACATAACACACGTGTGTAAACGTATCATCTTGGTTCCCTGGAAACCTCAAGATCGATGTTCTTGAGTTTGCAGCAAGAAGAGATTAGGCAGCAGAGGCGCCACAACGATAAAGTCCTTGGAAATGAGGGTGCACCAGAGGCGGCTGTACAGTAATCATGGGGCCGGTGAGAGACACAGTATGAGTCATCTGCGTCAGAATCCCCTCCCTCACAGGGAAGAGGCCAGGAGCCTGCGAGGCAGCAGCCTCGCCCCTTTCCACAACCGCAGGTGATCACACGCTGTGGCATCATGCAGTCCTCAAAACACTGTGTACAGTAGGCACCAAACTCATGTTCATGCCCCTCGTGAGGGGACCAGCCGTGGGATGAGAGTAACAACAGAAATCTGTCTACAGCAGCCCATGCAAGGCAGGCGGGCACAGCAGGCGAGGCCACGGGGCCTCCGGCGGCACCTTCAGGGGACCCGGCCCACGCCCGGCCCGCGGGCCACGCCCACTGCTCCACGCAGAGCTGCCCGTCACACTTGGTAAGACGGCCTGCTTGTCCCCTCTCCCAGCGGGTGGCAGGAAGGACAAGGCGGCAACAGTGACCCCTCGCGGCTCCGCCCCGCACGCAGCGCCGGGTCCTCGGCAGCCTCGGCCGCAGCTCTGCCGCTCAGGCTGTGGACACCCCCGCCGGACCCGCGCCAGCCACTGCGACTAGGGAGGCAGGGCAGCAAGACACACACAGGCTCGCACACACGCCTGTGCACACACACAAGCTGACACGCTCACGACTGAATGCACACGAGCACGTGCGTGCACAACGCACACACCGCCACACGTGTGCACAGTCGCACAAGCTTCGCGCACTCTCGCCGTGCACACGCAGAAGAGCAGCTGGGAGCCTTCCCACGCCGACCCTGTGCCGTGTCCCCCTCAGGGCACTGGGCGCACCGACCCGGCCTCGTCCCTGCGGAGCCCTCCCCAGAGCGGGGCGCACGCGCACGAGCCTCACCTTCCCTGCGCTCGCGGCTCCACCTCGGCCAGCCTGGGGCCTCGGACCCCGGGCTACACGGACGTGGGCGCACCTCACTGTGCGGGGCCCTGCGGGAGACCCCGTGGGTGCTCAGAGCGCAGGCTCAGCCTGACGGGCCGAGGGCACCTGTGCCCTCCCCTCTGGATTGGAGGCGTCCCTCATGCCCGGCGGGACAGCTGTCACCACAGAGGAAGTGCCAAGCACAGGCCACACCAGGGGCCCCACTGCAGAGGCATCCGTGCCCCTCAGCACCAAGCCCGCGGCCCGTTAATCAGGCCTCAGGCATGCACACACCCCTCGCCCCTGGAGAAGCAAAGCCAGGGTCTGCAGTCCCGCGTCTGCAGCGTCCACGGGCAGGCAGTCTCCCCGTCTATTGACAGCCACCTGCACCAGGCTCGCAGGCCAGCCCGGGGAGCCCCAGGCTCCAGTGTCCTGACGTTCCAGGCTGGAGCACCCTTTCATTCTCTCCTGATTCCCCTTCTGGGACCCCTCAGAACCCCAGGGGTTCCCCACCCACCCCTCCAGGTGGAAGCTGCCCTACCGTGCTGCCCAGGGCTCCCTTGATCGCACAGGACCTCTTACGCTATCGTCGCATAGGAAGGAACCCACTGCTCCCTCAGAGCCCCAGGGGTGCAGTAGCAAGAAAAAAGCCCTCCCCAGACATTTCTGGAGAAGAGAAAAGTAACAGCAGCCCGGAACCACTGCCCTGTTGAAAAGAATTCTCCGGAGAAGAGAAAACTCTTTTCTTGGAGTTGGTACAATACCCTCCACGTACGCTCGTGCGGCGAAGCCGTGAAATTGTTTCTGTTCTCGGGGAACGCGGTTCCAGGCTCCTGAGACGGGGCAGCGCGCGCACAGCACGGCCGGGCCGCGGCCCCCGGGCTCAGGAGGCGGTGACACCCCACCACCCCTTCTGTAAATGTCCGTGGTCCACCTCCCCACCCTGCAAAGTGGAATGAGGTCCGGGAAGGTAAACTTGGTACTGAGCCCCAGGCCAAGGGGCCGTGCTGGGGGTCAGGGCACAGCCAAGCAGAGGTCAGGCCCGCCCACGTGGGGAGAGTGTGAAGACGGCAAAGAACAGAGCCTGCTCCCGTCCAAGCGCTTCCCTGAGCATTTTACTTGTAATAACTCGTCGAGTCCCAGACATACTCCCAGGAACGTGCTGCACATGGGCCCCATCAGCCCACTTCACACAGAGGGTCGGGAGTCACCCAAAGTTACAGCCCCAGCTCCCACCGTAATGCCTGCGGGTCCAGCCAGGATCCTCCAAATGGCCTCCCTGCACTGTCTGGCATCAGCAGAGCACAAGCCTCCTTTCAGAACGTGATCCCAGTTTTTGACATAGAAAACGTGGTCGTCATAGTTACGCTGCAGTGATGGAGTGTCTTGTTCTCTAAAATCCCTGGGGTCCCGTGTATGTCAGCTCTCAAAATAAGAGTGAACGTTTATGGACGGTTACGGAGTGCCAGGCCCCATTCTTGACACACTCAACCCGGTTAATCCTATGACAGTCCTCAGTGGTCTAAGCTATCACGGTCCCCTTTCTCTGTCGGGAAAACTAGGGCCCAGAGAGGTTGAGCGACTTGCCGCAGGTCACACAGGAAGTGGCAGGCTGGCTCCAGCGTCCATGCTCTTTACTACCGTCACGCCAGCTCTCTCGTGTGGCTGCGACGAGAAGCACGCAGCCGGGGCATGGGGAGCAGGGCCAGCTGCTCCAGGTTCAGGCAGCTCAAGGACCCTCGCCATTGTGACTGCCCGAGCCCACATCCAGGACGGAAGGAGAAAGGGGGCTGGCCAGCACGTGGCTCCCGTAGCCAGTGGGCACCAGCGACAGCTCTCTGTGGACTCCGCACCTCGGCCAAGTCGCCCCCGCGGCCACAGGAAGCGTCCATGGCCTTCTGGAGGTCGTTCCCCACCCCTGTGCGCGGCCATCCTGGAAGCGGCGCCTCCCACCCACTGGGCTCAGGTGCGCGAGGGCAGCTCCACCGTGGTGACCGCCGAGACGCGGGGTTACTGAGGCGGCTGGGGCTCCCCCGATTGAAAAGGGACCCACAGACCGGTGCTGCCTCCAGACCTGCGGTCAGCCCTGCCACGCCGCCACTCCCAGCTCAGCTCAGGGCTGAGGGCTGGATGAGGCCGGGACGTCCTCACTGCTCAGCTGCTTCCGTGTTTCCCAAGGAAACAAAATCAAAGGCAAAGCATCCGATAGTCGCCGTGACTCATGGATGTGCTCAGCGTCTGACAGATCGGAGAACTCGACGGAACCCGGACCTTAAGAAACTAACAACCTCGGTAAAGTATCAAGACAGATACGATTTTCCTTCAGGAAGCAAACAGTCCACACAGCTAGTCCCCGTGCAGCGTTGCTGGGAAGGTACAGAGGTGCGGCCGCTGCGGAAAGTACGGAAGTCCCTCAAAACCTTAAATGTAGAATCAGGGCATGGCTCAGCAGGCCCGCTTCTGAGGGCTCCCGGGACACACACGGGGAGGCGGAGGCCTGGGGACAGCCCCCAGCCAGCCAGGGAACACTCCTCCGGCTTCACTTGGGCCCCTCCTCCCAGCGGGACCCTGGGGTGAGAGACGCCTGGCGGCTGCTGACCCACCCACCCGCAGGTGTGAACTGTACAGCCTCGTGCTGAGGCAACCAGGGCCCATCAGAACCAGCTTCCAGGACCCACGGGGATCCCATTAAACAAAACCAAAGCTACCTTTTGGGGACCCCGGGGGGCATCGCACTTTTCCGGGGTAAACAGCCTCAGGAACGCACTTGGGGAGGTGGGAGAGGGCAGAGCCTGCAGCCTGGTGGGCGCCACGGGCCGGCGGGGGTCCTGCTGCCCATCCCCCCGGGGTTGCCCCCGCACAGCCGGACCCCGACGTGGAAGGCCGTCCGCGTGACCTGGAGGCCTTCCTCAGCGGTGGTTTAGGCTCCGGCCGCGCAGAGAGCCAAGGAGAGGGCGCACAGGCCCCCCCAGACGCCGGGAGCCTCCTCCGCTGACCCTGCCGCCGGCTCCGCGCGGTGCTTCCCTTAGAACAGCCCGGCCGATCACCGACAGCCAAGGCGGGGCCGGGTCTGTGCAAGGCCGCCACCCACACCCGGCTGCAGCTAAACTCCTCAGGGACTTCCGACCCCTGAGACCGAAGTGTTTGGGGCGCCGGCACAGAAAGCTCTGGGTCTCCAGAGCCAGCGGTGGGAGCTGGCATCTGGGATCCTGAGCACAGCACTGACCGTCAAAGGCGAATCACACCTGCGCCTCCAAAGCTCAGCCCTTCCTGCAAAGAAAACCCGACTCAGCATCACGGGGACGGCTTCCAGCTGCTGGAACCGGACCGTCTAGGCGGGGCAGCAACAGATCCCCAGTGCAGGCGCTAACCTCTCTGAGCCGCTTCCTCCGTCCTCCTGGCTTCTGCTCTCTTCCCACCACGGCCAGACCCCGGCCTGGCCACCTGCCCGAGGCTCGCGCCCCAGCGCCTGGGTCTCCGCGCCTCAGCCCGCAGACCACACCCCGGGATTCTGGAATACACGGGGTTTTTTAACCAGAGCTGAAGAGAGCAGCAGCGTGTATTGTGTTCAGGCCCTTTCGTCCTACAGACCGAAAGGCTGAAGTCCTGAGGGCCGGGTGACCTGCCCGGGTCGCCGCCGCCCTTGCCCCCCGCTCACCACCAGGACACGCGCCGCCTGCAGCCACCCTCACCCTTGGCCCTGGTCTGATGCTTCGGCGCCCACGGTTTTCCGTCAACCAGTGACAACAGAGTAAAATTTAAAGTTTGGGTGGAAAAACAACACACCACTCTGGGCTAAGTCCTAAGAAGATCCTGGTCGGACGGCTTCCACACTGCTGAGCACGACGTTGAAGCTGCAGTTCATGCTCGCTGCAGGCCTGAAGGACTGCGTCTGCCTCATACCCGAGTTCTACTAAAGGGCGAGGAGACAACAGCAGGAAACAGGCTCCAGTCCCAGCTTTGCCGCCAGCCTGCTGTGCAACCCCGGGCATGCGACTTCCCTTCTCTGTGCCTCAGTTCCTAAAACACAGCAGCTGAATTAGATATTTTCCAAGATCCATTCTGGTTTGAACGCTCTGGGCTTGCGTGAAAGCCCGTGGGGCACCAGGAGCCTCTGCACTGCAGGTGCTCTGAGACCAGGAACTGCCCACCTTCACCCCTTCCGAGAGTGGCAGCCAGCCCCCGCCAGCACCGGCTCCTCCCTGCACTGGGCCCGTCTGTCCACTTGTGTCTGAACAGAGAACTGAACAGAGGCGGCCGCCACAGCCAGAGACCTGCGTGGTGCTGCCCTCGAGTAGCCGGGGGCCTCGGCCCGAGAGCACCCGGCGGGTGGAGGTTCACTCCAGTCCCCAAAGCACCAGGCTTTGCAGAGCTGCTCAGCCACGCTCAAGATCCAGTGTCCACCACCTGGACGCCACGGGGACTGCTGTGCACACAGGCGGCCCGAGGGGACGGAATCCAGAGGACCCTAGGCGGAGAGGAGTGCCGCGCCTGTGGCCCCTGAGACCGTGGAGAAGGAGCCGGCTTCCGACAGGGGCGAGCTCGGCCCCTCGGCCGCTGCCCCGCTTCCAGGACCCAGCACTGACCAGCCTCCAGGCGTCTCATTCTCAGAACTGAGGTCACAGCCATTGAGCCTTACGTCCAACCTTTTTTTATGGTGGAGAATTCTTTCACACACATACACCCATGCCAGATGTCTTTGTGGCTCTGCCTCTGTGGCAGTTCAATAAATTATTAAAATCCCCCCTGTCGGGGTACAGACAGCTAATGTAAAAGATGGTCATTTTGAGCATACGGACAATAAAGCCGGTTTGACTGCAGAATTGTGGATAAGACGCCCCCTGGACTCTGAGTCACTCGTCCCTCTTTGTTTCACCTCATATGTGAACGTTTATATTTCTTAGAAAACCGCATACAGCCTATTGTTTCCCCCTTTTCTCCCACAGGCCAGGGACTCCAGGCAAGTGTAGGAGTCGGTGCAGCAGCCTGACTGCCGAGGGCAGCACGGCCGCTTCCCTCTGCTCCTCGGCTAGGATTTCCCACTTCAACTCCAAATTCATCCGACTCACGCTACAGCTCTTTGCTGCTTCCTTACTTTTGTTGCTACTGTCGTCAGAGGAAAGCAGAACATAATTAAAAATCATGATAGTAAACTCCCAACTGAAAGGCGCCCAGAACTCTAGCATAAACCCAGTGCTGGCCTGCAACACAGGCCCAAGGCACGCCTCTGAGTAAGTGAATAAGAGGCCTGTCTCAACGCGCACCAGCCTCGCAGACATGGAGATGGAGCCTCACGTCTTCTCTAGGAGTCAGATATGTGGACAAGCGATAACATCATAAAAAAGCTAAAGCACACCTTCTAATAGCCAAGTTGTCTTTGCATTTTCTATGGGGAAGTTAGATGCACTGTCGCGGGGAGAGAATGTTCACGCAGACCAACCAAAACGCACCATGGTCACCCTCGAAATCGCTGCTGGGAAGCAGGAAGCGCCTTCGGAAGCACAGTCTGGAGGAGCCCAGAGGGCTGTGTGACTTTCACCCTATGCTCAGCCTCTCTGGTCGTCAGGGGCTTGGGGTTTGAATTTTGTTGGTTTGTTTCTGAAAATAACAGAGAGGAACCAAATGATCTGAACCTCTCTTCCAATTCTACAATCCCACGTTCTTGTACAAACCACCAGGAAATAAAAGCCAAGATTCAAGGGCAGAGGAGAGTGGAGTGGACGCGGGGCTTGTGTGCAGGAAGACAGCTCCCAGACGCTGGCAGGGTCTCAACTACACTAAGGGGCATTTACTGGAAGAAAGACAATTAAAAGATGAAGAAGCAGGGCTTCCCTGGTGGTGCAGTGGTTGGGAGTCTGCCTGCCGATGCAGGGGACACAGGTTCGTGCCCCGGTCCGGGAAGATCCCACATACCGCGGAGCGGCTGGGCCCGTGAGCCATGGCCGCTGAGCCTGCGCGTCCGGAGCCTGTGCTCCGCAACGGGAGAGGCCACAACAGTGAGAGGCCCGCGTACCGCAAAAAAAAAAAAAAAAGATGAAGAAGCAAACACCAAACCACTGACTGCGCCCGATTTGCAGGCCTCAGCTGCAAGCTCTTGGGTGGGGTGTCCCTGCCCACAGGTGAGGGCCGGCCTGGGCTGACACACCGGCCAGGATTTTTTGCTGCCGTCTGTCCTGAGCGCACAGACAAGCAGCAGGAAGCAAGGTGGTTTATCTGAGGCAGCTAATCTCCCATCAGCAGCTCTCTGCTCCAGCCCGTTGCCAGGGAACCAGGCTGCCTCTCTTATCAGCCCGGAACGTTCCACTGACTATTCAGAGAAGAACAGAAAGGCCTGGCGCTTAGGGCTGTGAGCAGCACCGAATGAAAATGGCACATTATGCGGGATACGGGGACGGAATCTGTAGCCCTCGTCTTATCTGGACGGTGACAGTTACTCAAAAACAGCCACCCATCACTTGCCTCTGCACCCACTCCTGTCCCACCTACTGAAGAGGGTCTTGCCCACCTTCCAGAGGGAGGGAGGGGAGGGAAGAGGAGGGAGGGGGAGGA
>NW_020837949.1:538544-587613 GCF_003676395.1 Aethalodelphis obliquidens | reverse complement strand
CTCCCCCTCCCTCTCTCTCTCCCCTAACCCCTCTTCCTCCCCCCTCCCCACTTCCCTGCCCCCTCCACTCTCACAGACAGAGGCAGCTCCTCAGAACGGAAGGTCCTGCATGCTTAGTCACCCACATATATGCCCTCCAGCCCAGGGCCACCCAGCCGAGCCACTCACAGCCCCGAGTCTGGGAAGCCCAGAGGGCCTGCCCCTGGCTCCAGCCTCAGGAGGATGCCCCAGCCAAGGTCAAGCCCACCGAGACCCTCTCCCCGCCTTGTTCCCAGCTCTGTCCTCAAGCTGGTGGAAGGAGGACCACGCGGCCAGGGAGGCACACTGGGGAAGGTGGCTCTGTGGCCACCAGCCTTCCCCTCAGGGGGCTCCAGGAGGCGCAGACCCCAGGCCAGAGCCTCGCCTCAGGGGCCTGCCCTCTGGCCCGCCGGGAGCCCAGCTCTCCTGGGATGGCGATGCACGTGTGGGCGTGCCTGCCCCCCAGACCCAGCAAGGCCCCACGTGCTCAGGGAATGTGTTAGGGTGCATCCTGGAGATGACCCCACCCTCACCCTCCCAACGTTGAAAGTGCAGGGTCAGGGGCTCTACTGCCCTGGTCTCCCTTCCCTCAGCGTTCTGCGCGTTCGGGGGGGGGGGGCAGTGGGGCCCTGCTGTACTGGAGGTTCCTGTTTCACCTCACCCCTCCCAACAGTCCCAGGACGCTCTCCACATCGCGGGGTCCAGTCCGTGCAGCTGGGAATCGGCTCACCGCTCCCCCAGGTCTCAATCTCCTGGCCCCTCCGACCCCCGGCATCACCTACCCTCCCTGGCGTCCAGTGAGCCCTGCATTCTGAAACCATCATGTGCCCACCTGTCCCCTTGCAGTAGGGAAGGTGGGTCCCACTCACCAGAACGCCTGGCCCATGGAAATTATTTAATAATAATGTACCAAAATCTAAAGAGGGACGTGAAGAGATATTTGCACCTGCATGTTCACAGCACCCAGGAAGCAACTCAAGTGTCCACTGACGGATGAACAGGTAAACAAAATGTGGTCCACCCATGATTCAGCCTGAAAAAGGAAAGAAATCCTGACAGCTGCTACAACAGAAGGACAAATACTGTATGATTCCAGTTACACGAGCACCTACAGTGATCAAATTCATACAAACAGAAAGTAGACGGTGGGTCCCAGTGGCCGGCGGGGGGGCAAGGGGAGTTGTGTTTCATGGGGACGGAGTTTTAATTTGGGAAGATGAGAAATTTCTGGAGATGACGGTGGTGATAGCTGCACAACAATGTGAACGTACTGGATGCCACAGAATTACGGGCCCAAAAGGTCAAAATAAACAGCACACTTTATGTTATGTATACTTTACTACATTTCTAAAGGAGCAATAAGAAGCCTGGCGAACGAATGAGAATGAGAGAGTAGCCCCCCACTTGGAGGAGGGTGATGGCAGACAGGCCTGCAGACTCACCAGGCTGTAAATTCGAGACGGCGTGAAGTGATGGTCAGAGAGCTGCCCAGAGATAAGGAAGAAGCAGTGCTACTCCCCGAGGCCCGCGATCCAGAACCTCGTGGGCCAAAGCCGTCCGTGTGTGGGTTAGAACGCATCATCAGAACCCAAGACCTCATTAGGGACAAGCATATCCAGGGGAAGAGCCCACGATTTAACTCGAAAGTGTCTTGGTTTTGATTTGAACAAGATCACCTCCTGGGGGGATGAGTTTTTTTATTTATTTTTTTTAAGATTTTTTTTTTTTATGTGGACCATTTTTAAAGTCTTTATTGAATTTGTTACAATATTGTTTCTGTTTTATGTCTTGGACTTTTGGCCGTGAGGCATGTGGGATCTTAGCTACCCGACCAGGGATCGAACCCACACCCCCTGCACTGGAAGGGGAAGTCTTAACCACTGGACCACCAGGGAAGTCCTGGATGAGTTTTCTCAAAGAGTGGATTTACAAAAACAACTTCATTTGGTTTCCTGTTGGCAGAAAGATCTCTGGTGAGGCTGACAGCCAGTCTGGTCCCTGCCAGACCCCAGACAGACCTCCTGAGAAGAGCCAGCTGGACCCAGGAGCCTCGTCCAGTCAAGGTCAAGGACAGTCCCCGTCCTCACATGGCCTTCACAGGCTTCCATCAAAAGGACCAATTTCAGCAACTCTCTACGTCGTTTTCTCAAAGACTAAAAAATAATAATTCCCATAAACCAACATGGATCGCCCTTAATTACTGCACTGCAGCCGAGGCTATTTAAAAACCAAGCTCAGAGAAGAGCTGACAAACATTAATGAGCAGCGATGCACACATGGTATAGGAAATGAAAGGATAATGAAAGTAATTTATTTGAAAATTAAAATATGATTAAGAATGGCAGCCCTGCAAGAGCCCAGATGCCTAAGGAGAGGAATGCGCAGCCAGCTCTCATTAGCTGAGGCCCTGATGAACCGCTTTCCTTTCTCTGACAGTTTTAATATCAAGTAACTGCACTAATAGACGGGGTGTCCTCTCAGAACCCAGGACCTGGGACACACACAGAAGCAGGGCGCCAAGGGCACCACATCTAGTGAGGCCTCACCGAGACCACACTCAACAGAGGGTCCCTCAGATGGGGGCGCGGAGCCCAGTGTCCACCCACACCCAGGACGCTGCGGGTACCGCTGACAGAATCCTCAGAGTCTGGGCTCTAATTCTCAGACTCTAAGACCACACACAGTAGCCACAGGAGACAGACAGCAGGTTCTTAAGACTTTACAGCACGGCACTGCCTGACTGCAGCTCAGGTGCTGCCCAGGCAGCCCGGAGCCGTCCAGGGAAAGTCACACCAGGCGACCTTACAGGGGGCTCCTGAAGCAGGTACGGACGTGAAGGCACTGAGAGGCTGGACCCTAGTGTCCCCGCTGGCTCCACAGCTGACCTCACGAGGGCCTCGGGCAGGAGGCTCCCAGGGCGTTCCCTGTCCACGTTCAGTCCCCCGGGGCTCTGGCACAGACTCGGGCCCTCTGGGGCGTCTCGAGCCGGCACAACCAGTGCCAGGCTGACAGCAGCGACGCAGAACCGTGCCTGGCCTCTTGCGCTGGCCCTGACCTCCGGGCCGTTCCCGCTGTGACCCTCAGGCGCCTGCTCCCCGCTCACCACGGTTTCTTTCCTGCTCCCTGAGCCTGTGCCACCTGATCCAGACCTTTTCTGTTATGCAATTTGAAACCCAGTCCCAGACTGGAGAGGTGAGAAAGTTACGCCACCTCCCGCCCCCGCCCCCCGTCTCCAAGCTCTTCCAAGGGCACTGCAGGGACAGCGGTGTCCCTCTGCTCACCAAGGACACGGACGCACAGCCAGGCTACCCCCAAGCGGCCACACCAAACATCAGGACCCCCCATGGGATCAGGCAACAGGGATGGATGGGCCAGAGGAAGGCTGGTGCAAAGAGCACACACATACCCGCGCACAAGTGCGCGCGCGCACACACACACACACACACGGGAGAAAAACATTTTTGTCTTCACCTATAATGAAGGAGGTGCAAACGAGAGCAACACAGTGGTTCTGCCCAAAGGGTCGGCGAAGGTTTTGTGTGGTGATGGTTCTGACCGCTGCTGTTTGCTGAGCGTTCAGGCTCATCCAGTTTAATACCAAATAATGACTGCTGGGGGGCGTGTAAATGGGACACGCTCTTTCTAAAGGACAATTTTGCAATCTGATCAAAAGGTTTAAAATATTCAGACCTTTCTCTAAAGCGCCTGGAGCACTCAGAGCACGGACCTCGCCAGACGTCGGCATGTCCGTCGCAGCTCAGAGAGCCCACTGCTCGCTCACCGAGACAGCGAGGCGCACACCCCAGGCTCCGCGCTCAATCGGCCACTGTTAAATGACCAGCGTGACCTCAGCTTCTCCTCTGCCTGTCACCACATTGCAGCTACAACAACAGGGTGCGACTGGCAGATCTAATGAAGTGTCCTAAATTCTTAGTCTCAAAGAACGTCACTATTATATTTCAATCATCATATTAAGACTGATGAGCTATTTATCGGCCTCAGTTTGTAGAGAATATTCAGTTATTTCAGAAAAACTCCTTTTGATTCTGTAGAAAAATAATAGCCATTTGCAAATGTGAGGTGTTGGTTTTGTTTTGGGCTTCAGGTTTGCATACCAGTTTTCTACAGAAAGCGTATGATAAACGTTTTGTGTTTAAGAATGTTTACAGAAATGAGTGGTATATATTTTCATAGCCCGGGTCTACACAGTTCTGTGTTCGTGAAAAAGCAGTGGACTGTCTCTCCCTCCCTCCCATACCACACACGGTGCGATGAGGAACATCTCTGTATTCATTCTCCAGGGTAGGGGTGCAGGTCGAATGTGGCCCTCGGCACCAGGAGCCTGTGCCCACCCAGGGCCTGGGCGTGTGTCCTGGTGGGACTCCTGCAGCTGGAAGGATCCCGTCTTGACTGGGTGCAAAGCACACGCACGTGAGCACAATCACTACTGGAAGCAGCAGCAGGACACACGTGAACTGCCAGGACCCCGTGCACGGCTCTCCCCCGCTTGACGGTAATGAGGAATCACCATGGCAACCCTGAACAAGCACGACACTGCTGGTTTCCCTCACGCAGCGCCAGGGAGGCATCTCCAGCGGCCGGCACCCATGCTGTTTGAAGGACGGGAGGCCACACCATCACGGGCGGTTCTCCCGCCACGTCTGGTGGGTCTGGTTCAAGGGCACTTTCCTGCTAAATCAATCGTCATTCACAGCTGGGGGTCCCGCCCCTGGATTTTTCTCTGCCTCTGGTCACCAGAGATCCAAAAGCCGCTGCCACATAACTGATTTGTTTCCAGGGTTTTTGCAAATAGAAATAAACCTTGAAAGTAACCGAGGAGGTGCCAAGGAAAGTGAGGGTGAAGCCGTGCCTTTCCTGATTTCTGGTGGGTGTTCCCACTGCAGCAGCGCAAACGCACCGTTGCTGCAAAGATCTGTCTTCTTCTTCTTGGGACTTGAAAAGGATCACTGCAGGGGCCGGGGAGCTGACTCTGCTCAGAAGAGTCCCTGTGGGCCTCCAGGAAAGGCAAGTTCACCCAGAGGGAGGGGATGAGCCTGTGCCTAGGCCACAGGGAATCTGCAGATCTGGTTTCTCCACCCCTGTGCTCTCACGGGAGCTACAGTTTTAGGACAAAAGCGTATGGGGCAAAGGTGAAGAAAGAGGACGTGAACTGGGAGCTCATGCGTGGGAACAGCTGCCTTATGACCCAGCATCCGAGGACCAAGCCCTCCACACCGGCCAGCAGCCGGGGCCCGGAGCAGGACGCCCCCGCCTGGCGGGGCCGAGAGAGAAACCGGTCACCACAGGCACGCGGGAAGAGGGAGCCCCACTGCCCAGCCGAGAGCACGCGTCTCTCCACCTGCACCCAGGAGGCTCACACATCCTGTTCCGGGAAACTATCAGCCTGAATATACGCTTCCTCGTGCAAGGATAAAAATAGTTATAAACAGCCACAAACAACATCAGAAACAAGAATGCGAGGGCTGAAAAGTAATTCTGTAACACAAAAAAGGTAAACCTGCATGGATAGTGCAAGAAAAATATTTTTAAAAATTACTATCAGAGGGACTTCCCTGGTGGCGCAGTGGTTAAGAATCCGCCTGCCAATGCAGGGGACACGGGTTTGAGCCCTGGTCCGGGAAGATCCCACTTGCCACAGAGCAACTAAGCCCGTGTGCCACAACTACTGAGCCTGCGCTCTATAACCCGCGAGCCACAACTTCTGAGCCCATGTGCCACAACTACTGAAGCCCGTACGCCTAGAGCCCGTGCTCCGCAACAAGAGAAGCCACGGCAATGAGAAACCCGTGCACCGCAACGAAGAGTAGCCCCCGCTCGCCGCAACTAGAGAAAGCTCGCGCACTGCAACGAAGACCCAATGCAGCCAAAAATAAAGTAAATAAATTAAAAAAAAAAAGGAGATAATAGCACAACAGACCAGATGTAAAGGGAATTCAATGAAAGACAGAAAAAACGAAGTTCAATAAGAAAAAGTATGAGGAGAGAAGCAATAATGGAGAGTCTGGATCACAGACTCACAAGACAGAACTGCCCCCCACGGAAAATCCAATCGGTCACACAGAAGCCAAACATGGAAAAATAAAAACTATGTTAACGTGCAAAACAAAATGCTGGGAATTGTGGTGAAGAAGGTGACATACAAAGAAGACTGAGAATGAGAGCCAGCTTCAGGATAAATGCCAAGAAGACGAAAGGGAAGGGGGAGAGGAAGGGGATGAAGGACGAGGCGGAAGAGGAAAGCCGGCGAGTGGAAAGGGAGCAAAATCAAGGCCGTAAGTCGGGAAGCCTTTCAGGACCAAAGGGTCTAGTCTGAAGATCGAAGAGCTTACTAAATACCACATTAAATTAATAATGTTTTCAGAGTCCTTATATGCAACTGTTTTGAGTTACAAAGAATTAAATGAACTATTAAAATTACAGAGCCTTGGTAAAGCAGCCCATTGTAAGATGAAAATTAAAAATATACAAGGAATTACCATTTAGAAAATGTAACGGAGAAAAATAATCTCATTCGCAAAAGTAAATCAAAAATCTAAATACCTAGGAATAACCTTGACATGACCAGCTACATAGGAAGGAAACAGAGCATGAAGTGAGGTGTGTGTTACCAGGATAAGTTCTCAGTTTACCCCTGACAGCCAAATAGAGACAGATTAAATAGAATAAAATAAAACCTTTTAAAAAACTAGAAGAAAATTGAGGTGACTAGTCATCAGATCTTAGAATGAGAAAGTCTTCCAAGCAAAAAAGAAAGCAAAGGGGAGCGCCAATTTAATCTCATAAAGATTTACCTTTTTATTAAACGATGTAAAGAATATAATCGACATCCAGGATCAAATACCTGAAACAACCTTCACCGCTGAAATTCACAAAATGAAAAACATACTTTCTCAGCACAAGAAGTGAAAACTAGAACAAGCCTGAAATACTAGGAACCCACCTCGGCACGCGTGTGAAGGGCGCCCAGGCCTGTGCGCCCCGGGGCCACCCCGTCTATCCCGCCCGGGCCAGCTCAGAAGGGCCCCCAGCCCCCTGCCCGAGGCTGAGCCGCCAGTGGCCTGCCCGTCCCCCCACCACCCCGCCGCAGGGTCCCCTGCGAGTACCCTCTCAACGTCCTCCTGGGAAAGCCCACCTGCTTTTTCTTCTGGTTTTTATACAGTTTGTGTTATTTTTAAGTGCAGGAGGTGACATTACTAGGCAAGCAAACCCAGAGGAAATGCAGTGAGGGAGAGTGGGGCTCCCCTGCCCTCCAGACGCCCCGCGTGCCCGGCAGCCTCAGCTGAGCCGAGCCCCACGGTCCCGGCCCTGCACGGCCGCCTCCGAGTGCCTTTCCCAACGGCCCTGCTGGAAATGAAGGCGGCCGCTCGACCCGCTTCGACAAAGTGGAACCACAGAGAGCTCACCCAGTGGCGTCTGGACTCCAGGATTGTCACACACAAGAAACTTGTGCAGACAGGAACCAAGGCGGCTCTGTCTGGAAGGGAATATTAACACAGCTTTTACGAAACTGAAACGGAAGCCCTGTGGCCCATCATAACACCCGTGCGCCGCAGAACTGCCTGATGCAAAAGGAGCCCCAGACTGAAGACGGGGCCGCGGCCCGGCCTGCTCTGGACGACCCCTGACGTGAAGCTCCCGCTACAATCTGCTCTCGGGTTTGCTGAAGGCTCGGAGGCACTCCTGTCCCAGCCGAGGGTGAACGCCCTGACCTCCTCAGCACCACCCAGCGTGCCCTTAAGTGCATTTATCTCCAGCAAGTAAAGTTAGATTGATTTAAAGGAAAATGTTTCCTTTCAGTAAACTAGTGGGCTCAGAGGCGGCGAGGCCATTTCTGTAACGCACACGTATTTACTGAGAGTTCTTTTACTCCATCTCTTCGGAGGAAAAGCTACACCAGCTACCGCAGAATCAAGTGAAGTGTGTCTCTCCTGCACAGATATTTGGTTGTTTTGGTTTCGAGATTGCTGTTTTCTGTTGGGCTGACGTGACCCATCCATCTTTGAAATGGAGGGTTATACTGCAGCGGAGCCAATTCCCAGCAAATGAGACTTGAAGAAGGAACAGGACTCCGGAACATTCCAATAAAGGTCGCCTGAAGAGCAGAGACCAGCTTGGCAAGAAGGAAACGCAAAGTGCTTTGCACGGGAGAGGCCAGGGCCCCTCTGAACCCAGAGGTCCCCCCCTGTGCGGCCTGCCTCCTGCCCAAGGCCACATTCGGCCTTGCCCCAGGTGGCCCCCGAGGACCTCGGAATGAGGGGATGAGGGATGAGATGCTAAGGTCCCAGCAGCAGTTCCGGGAAGAGCTGGGTTCCAAACGCTGACCTCTCTGACCCCAAGCTCTTGTTGAGATGGGGAGCTATGCCCCAGAGGGACGTGGCAAATGGAAACTGAGATGCTGGCCAGGATGCAGAGTGACCAGCTCCCATGTTCCTAGTAAAATGGGGTAGAAAGCCACTTTCGGGAACAACATGCAGTGTCTTATAAGATAAGCACACACCCACCCAATAACCCAGCAATTCCACTCCTGGGTATCTGCCCGGGAGGAATGAAAACATGTCCATAAAAATTACTGTACGAGAATGTTCAAAGGAGCTTCATTCATAACCAAAAATGAAAGAGGAAATGTCCGTCAACAGGAAAGCAGATGTCGCATCCATAAACAGAATCTGCGTCCCTGTAGACAGAGCGCCACTCAGTGGGCACCACAAGAATGACCTTGACTGCATGCAAGTCACATACATCATTACCCAAGTAAGCCCAACATGAGACACGCCAGCCACTCTGGGAGGCTATTGCTGGCAACCCCACAGAACCTGACTACGGTGTTTCCACTTAATCCAGCCGTCGGGCTCCACATCCCAGTGCACTTCGTGATGACCCCTCACCTGCTCGTCCCACATCGGACGGCCGCCTGCTGCAGGAAGCCTGGCGCTCTTCACAGAAACGGGAAGTTTTGAAGGGTGGGCAGCAGGCGCCTGTGCAGCACGCAGTCCCCCATCCCACGGACCTGCGCCCAGGCCAGCGTGGGACCTCGTCCTCTCCTCCAGAGCTGAAGGGCCGAGCACCCCGTCTACCTGGCCCCAGAGTCCTCATGCAGGTAACCTGCCGTGGCACCTCCACGCTTCCAAAGCAAGGACGCAAAACCCTGGGCTTTGGGGCCAGGGCAGTACTGTGGACTTGAGGGTCTTCTGGTTGTGTGGGCTTGGACAGGTGCTTCATCGAAGAGTTCTTTTAATCAGTAAATTAGGATAATAGTACCACCTACCCTCACAGCACTGCTGTTAGGAACAGCTGAAATAATGCACACAAAATGCTTAGAGAGCTTCTCACCAAAACAGTGACGGCGGCCATTATGATGAAGGTGACGGCGTTAAGCTACTTGAGGGACTTTAATAGAATGGAGGGAACTCCGGCTCCAGAGCCCTCTCGTCTGTGAATTCATTTACCAGTAAACATTTACCGAGAGCTCATGTGGTTAAACCCCTGCCCTCATGGAGCGCATCGAAGAAGACGGTTGACAAGGGCCACTGGGGTGAGGCTGGGCCCCTGTCCGCAGACCCGGCCTAAGGCGGCCCCAGCCCGCGCAGCCGTTGGGGGGGGGGGGTAAAGTCTAGGACAGAGGCGGCCCTGCCCCCCGCGGGCCCCGGGGCTCCGACCGCCGCCCAGTGGAGCTGAAGCCGGAGAGCCACGGCCCCTATGAGTGCGTCTCCCCGAAAGGACAACGGGGGAGCTCCCGAGGGGCTGGGACGTGACAGCGGCCGGCACCTAGGGCTCCCCGGGCAGCACCCGGAGGAGCTGCTGGAGGGACCCAGGGTGAGGGCACGAAGGTTGGGGCACTGGGGGGGGGGGGAGATGCGACTCCACTGATCCACCCGACCTTTGACCTTTACTGGAGGCCGCCGCTCAGCTGGGCTCAGGGGCGGGGACAGGGCTCAGCAAACAGTATTTGCTCAAAAAGCACTGTTGAAAGCAGGGCAGGAGGGAGGCAAGGTGGAAAGGGAAGAACGAGAAGAAAGCAAAACAGGAGGGGAGGGGAGGGGAGGGGAGCCGCCCATGACCCTGGGCAAAGCCAGGTCCACCCGGGAACTGCAGTGACTCTACCGGCAGGGGAAAGACGCCACGGTTCCAAAGCCAGGCTCCGCAGGGTGACAGCCGGCGCTTTGCAACGGGCTCACTGGACGTGCCTAAGGTCAGGTGGGTGCTGGCTCCGCCCTCACCAGCCGGCCCTCCGAGCACCCGCCCCCCAACGGGCGCTGAGCCCAGGCTCCGGCCCCGGGGGTGGGGCAGCCTGGAAGCCCCTCAGAGACGTGGAGGAGGACAAGAAGGCTGGGCCAAGCCCCAGACTGACCAGCCCGGGCTGGGATCGCAGACACCGGGGTCGAAAAGCAGCCCCGCGGCTCCCTGGGTTGGGACCCTGTGAGCCCAACGTAGGCGAAACCGCACCGAATCGCCAAGTCCTCTAAAGTGCTGGCTCCCCACCGACGCCCCCTTGCCTCAGGAAATACCCCGGAAGAGAGTCTTCCTTCCGAGGAAAGAACGTTTTCTCTCGTTCTCTTCTCCTGTGGTACATTAATAAATGATACACACTCCCTTCAATCTCCTTGTAGTCTATTAATGTTTATCATCACATGCTACCTAGAGAATATTAATGTGTGCGTTAATATGCCAGGGTTTCCTTGAAGACACACCTCCTGAATTGAACATCTGACAAGAGCTCAAAGCCAAACCTAACTTAAAATTCTTATTAAACTGCTTTGAAGAATTATTTTTACAACTCACTTGAAAAAAGTGATCAGAGGCAAAAGGGGCAGATGGATCTGGGCATTTCCCTTCCAACCCTGAGTGCATCTGTTTGGTACGATCTAGGGGCCAGCGTTGGCTTTGGAGCACACACTGACATTAATAACATCACTCCCATCAACAAAACAGAAAATTGCACGCACTTAACTCTTCAAGTACAAGTGTCTCAAGAAGAGCTCCCTCCCGGCCCTCCTGAGCTGCCAGGGCGACGCGGAGAGTTTGCTGTGTAAGTGCTACGCGCCAACCGACCGCCCACTGGAGCGAGACGGAGAGTTTGGCCATTGCACGTGCTTTCGGTTCTCACTAATTACATGGCGTCAAAGACGCCAAATGTCCGGCAGGGAATCCAAGAAATGATTTTGAAGCGAACCCGCCAGTGTCAGAAATTTAATGTGAACTTCAAATGTCAAGGTAACGGTCTAAACAGAGCCATCAAAACAGGGGGGCAAAGGAAGGCCTCTTCATGGTCAGGGAAAACAGGCATCGACTCGGTCAAGAGCCAGAGCGCGAGCTTAGAGAAGTGCCGACGAGAGGCCCGGGCAGCAGGGCCAGGCTGGGGTGGGCACGGCACACGCTCAGAGGCCCGGGCAGCAGGGCCAGGCTGGGGTGGGCACGGCACACGCTCAGAGGCCGAGCCACCTCTGCCTGTAACGTGCAGAGACAGTAACAAGCGTGGCCATTAATGTTTTTTCAATCCTTTGACGTGTGAGAAATACTATGATCCAGGAAGTCTGAGTACACGGAAGGAATCTGGCTTTGCTGGAACCCCTGGTTTGAAAAGCCTCCCTATCTTGTAGTGTTACTTTCTGTTGAGAACTCTTGACTCCTAACATTTCCGGAGACAAGAACAACATTTTAAATTAAGCACCTAGTGCTTTTACAGATAAGAGGCCGCGGCAAACAGGAGACTCTGAGGACTCACCCTCGGTGCCCTCTGCCTCTGTCACTGATTGTCCTCACGCGTCCTGCGCGGGTGACCCACGTGTGCCGCCTGCCCCGCCTTCCGCCTTCTCATTCAACCTCACCGGACAGGCCTGAGTCCACTGACGGCCCCCAGAGAGCAGCGTTTGGAGGTGAAGGAGGAAGGCAGCCAGGGGTCTGTGCCCACACATTCCAAAGCAGAGGAGGCCACTGAGCTCCAGGGTTCGGGGCAGCCTGAAGACCAGGAAGGCGCTCTCGGCAGCACAAGCTCAGGAGACAACACAGAACGAGCACCCAGGCTGCAGGGACCACGGGCAGGAAAAGCCACTCTTAGGACTGCGGAAGCCACGATCCGACTTCCAAAGGCTCTTCCCACCACGCCGCTGCCTGCGGCAAGGGCGAGGGTCACTGGCAGTCAGAGGTCCCTGCAGCAGAAGGCAAGGAGCACGCGCACCTCCAGAGCCGAGGCCAGGTGAGCTCTGGATTGCGGAGGCCACCTCAGAGGGGCCGTCGGGCCGGAAGGGTGTTCATGAGCAAAGAGAACCTTCACCTCATCCAAAATCACCTCAAACTCTGTATCTGTATGTTTAAGATAAGTTTAATTTACAAAAGAAAAAAAACCAATGATATTTAACTCTGGAATATGCCTTCATGTACAAGGCACAAAAGGCACAAGCACTGAAGTGACAATTCTCGGAGGACAACCAAGCCGTGCAGGGACGGGAGCAGAGCTCGCTGGACTGGATCCCACCGGAACCTCAGCGTCCCGGATGGGGTTTCCTTCCTCTGAGTTTTCCGTTCCCCACTCCCCACGAGTGCGCTGGGTACCCTGAATGGTGAAGAGGAGACAATTCATTCCTTCTGGTAACACAGACAAGGACCTAAACTCCTTCTGCGTAGGCCACCACTATTTCAGACCCACGATCACAAAAGCTGCTTTGATATAAAGTCCTGGGGGCAGCTCCGGCAGCTCCGGCCAATTCTGTTTCGTCCCTTTATGATTAAGGTGAGACACCACAGAGAAACTTTTCTGATTGCACCCATGAAAATTTGCTCTGATGGAAGTTCAGCTTTGAAAAGGCACTTAAAGGTCAACACAAAACAACCAAAGTAGAATTTGACGTCTGTCTTTATTTCTGTGAAAAACATCTCGCGGCATTGCAACCAGAGAGAGCTGTTCGGAGGTAATCGAACTCAAAGACACACATTCGCCTGGGCAAACATACAACATCCTAGTTAACTGAAAATCAGGCAATCGAGACCACAGTATCATTTTTCTCAGTGATTAGAATGCCAGTCATTTCATCTTTAATTTTCAAGCTTCAGAAAACATCCTCTTTCATTCAGGCAACAGTGGCCAAACCCAGTGGCCCCGCCACGCTGGGTGACGCTGAGGTACTGAGGTGGCATCTCTGGGCAGCCCCCAGCCTCCCAGGAAGTCCTACACCCTGTCCCCCCTTTCCTTGGGCCTGTGCCCAAGACAGGCAGGGCCAGGGTTACAACTCCTCTGAACTGAAGAGTAACTTGAGCCCATTCTCCCGAAAACTCAAATCACCTATTTCTTGTCAAATCTGCTCCCAAAGTGAAGTGTGCTCTGAATCGGCCATATCACGGGTTTCTGTCCCCGGACTGGATGGACAAATTCCATCCCTCTACTTTGCCTGCACTTGCTTGGCGGGGCGGTGGGTCCTGCTCCAAGGGGTCTGGGCGTGGACCGCTCTGCTTCCCCAGGGCAGCCCTTCCTTCCAGCTTATTCTTTCCCATCTGATGGGATGACCACCCAGGGACCCTCAGACACTATAACGGGTTCACTCCCGAGAATCTGGTCAGATGTGTCCTTTGTGATGCGATTCAGCCTCAGCCCTGGATTAAATACTCCCTCAGGCCTAGTATTTACCTGTAAGAAGAACAACCCGTTGTCACCCAGTGTAAATCTATGACCTGCCAACGATTGCAGGAGGTGGTACCTATCCCAGCACTCCGGGTCCTCAATCTCAGGTGGTGAGAACCACACCTACAGCTCCTGCCGTGCTTGGGGCAGAGATGATCACTGTTTTCCCCTGTTTGTCATGTTTCTATAGTAAGATGTATTACAGGGGTAGTTAAATATAAACCTTAGTTAATATAAATATAAAGTAATGTTTATATTTAATTACTCATGTAATAAAAATAAGCAAAAGAACGATTTGGAGACCAGACGCTCGCAACGTGCTACTTGGCGCTCTCTCACCCATAATTCATAGCTTTCCATAGTTTTCCACTTTCCATTATGGTTTTATGAGTGTTTTTCTATTTTCCCCCAACGGTATCTATTACTAATGGATTCTTCCGGGACGGTCAGCCCACACCCTGGCCCTGCCCTCCTTCCGAGCTGTTCACGTAGACCGAGGTACGTTTAGAAGGTGGTTTTTCCACATGTTCATAAAACTCTCCCCAAGCCAAGACACGTAGATGAGGACTGGATGCCTCAACAAGGAACTTGCATTTAAACGCACACGATCATGTCTAAGTTTTCCTCTATTGCAGGAAGCACAGCCTGAGGCTCCCCCAACACCAAACGTGGCGTCTCGTCCAAGCCCAGTCCCCCGACTCCCCGACACCGACTGCATGTCCAACAATTTAACCCAAATCTGACACTCACACCGGCATTAGTGCAGACCCCCAGGTCACAGGTTCAGTCCCAGAGGCCACCCCTGCTTCCCACGCCAGCTCCGTGTGCTGGGTACCCACTCTTCTGACCGACCAGCTACAAACCGGGGGTTCCCACCAACCCCTCCGCAGGTCTGGTAAGTTGCCAGCATGGCCTGTGGAACTCACGGAAACACTTTGCTCCCTGTAAGGACACAACTCAGGAACTGCTGATGGAGGGGGTGGGGTAGAACTTCCGTGCCCTCAGGGTGCCCAGCCTCCCGGCCCTCCATGTTTCACCAGCCCGAAGCTCTCTGAACGCAGTCATTTAAGGGGTTTTACGGGCTTCTGCGGTGGTTCCATTACACAGGCACGACTGATTAAATCACTGGCCATTGGCAACTGATCCAACCTGCGGCCCCTCTCCTCCCCTGGAGGTCAGGGTGGGGCTGGAAGTTCCACCCCTCTGATCATGCCCTGATCTTTCTGGGGACCAGTCCCATCCTGAAGCCACCCTGGGCCCCAGACACCAGTTGCCACATCAGTGTACAGGAGACCCTTATTTGTCACTCAGAGATTCCAGTGTTTCAGGGGCTGCGAGTCGGGGACCAGGACAGATACCAGACACCGCGCAGCCTGGGGTTCGCGGTCGGCCTCACCCTGGTCCTCATTCTGGTTATGACGAGTCATGACGCCGAGCGCCCAGGCTGACGCAGGACAGCGATGCCAGCGGGGCTGCCACACGTGGGAACCCTGCACGTCCGCCCAGTTTCACTGTGAGCCTCACACTGCTCTAAAAACTTAATTGTTAGCTCAAAAGCAGAGACCTAAAGTACCTTTCTGATTACAGCACACACAGATCCTACTGAACTTCGTTTTACTCCCATCCCCAGCGCTGGGCTCAGCCGTGGTAGGTCTGAAGGGATGGCTTTCCCCCAAGGGTGACTGGACCCTAAGGGCAGGGTCTTAACCCAACGTGAGAAGAAACGGCTGATGGTGATGCTGCCGACGCATGGGCCAGGAGGCCCCTGGGACTTGGTGTTTTGGGACAGAAGTTGCAGGAACACAGGGAAACTGGAGGCCGACACCTGGGGAGGACCTGCTGATGCACCCCAGACCTGGCCCACGTTTCAGTTAGTGATTCCTAAACAAATAAAACACAACACACCCACTTTTCATAAAGTTGTTTCTGTTGATATGATCAGTACATGTGTTAGAAAACTTGTGGATGACACATGGCTGCGTTCATTAACCACACGAAGTAAAACACACTTGGCTACAAAATTCCGTTCCTTTGGGTTTAAGCTCCGAAGTGCAAAGCCATTAGGAGAGAGACGAGGCGCACCTTCTCCTGTGGCGGCACCTCCGCCAAGTCTCTGTCACTGAGGGACAGGGAACGGGGACCCATGGCCCCTCACACAGATACGGAGGTGAATGTGAACAATCACAGCTCCGATTCTGGGCCGTGAAACACACACTCCTCTCGTTCAGTAAATCAGAATAGTAGGTAGGATCTGTGAGATGCAGCCATAAGAAAAGCACACTTAACACGAAGAGATGCCACGTTCACAAACCTAATTCCGGGCTCTGGTTCCAGAACAGGGCCCTGGCCCCTCTGGTCCTGAAGGTATGGTAACGCGTCTGTCCATCTGTTACGCCCCTTACAGCCCCCAGGGCAGAAAGAGCCCAGTGATACCCACCCTCCCTTCCCGCTTTCTCCCCTCCCTCCTCAGCACGTCTTTTTCACCTTCACAAGTGGGGGCTACTGGGCAGAAAAGAGGTAGGAGTCAAGAGGTCTTCGGGCAAGGCTGTGAAGTCTTCATAGATACATCCCAAACGCAGGAGACCTGGGCCGGGGCTCTGGCCGAGGCAGCGCACCCTGGAGACCAGCCTCCCTCCTGCAGCCACGGGGCTCCTGCTTCCCCTTCCAGGGGCTGGGTAACAACTCTCTTTACATCCCTTCCCAAGACCAGATGGGGCCTAAGAGGGGTCAAGTCTCTAAAAGCTATTCAACTCTCAGCCACTTCCATTCAAATCCACCGTCCCCACAGGCCTCCTTCCCTACCCACACCCCCATCACCCCGCTGCCAGAGGCACTGAAATGCGTGCAGACACGGGTCCACCCGGACACCAGGGCATTATCCATCCTGGGTCTCGTCCTGTCTGACGGGTCCTGCAGCTGAGCTCAGCTCAGTTCAGATCAGCCTGCTGAGCGCGCCTCGCAGCCCTGGAGAAGCACGGACACGTCCTTCCTAAGAAGTTATTTGGAGGCAGGGACCACGGAAAGGTCAAGGCAAACTAATTTGCTTTATGGAAAATAGGCTCCGCCTTCAAAGAAAAGTGCCAGGTGGAACCAACAGCTGGACGGGCTGGAGGGTGACGGCAGAGAGGAGCCCCTCCTCCACGGGATGGGGGACCCCAGAACGCCTGGCCCTTCCTCTCTGTACCCCTGCGAGATGTGACTTAAGTCAACAGAGACCCAGCACTCGGAGCCTGGGCACTGACAGCCTCGTTTCACGGGGGGAACCCGGCTGAGCGGGAGTGTCCTCGGGGCTGTGCATCACTCCCTCCGCCGGGCACTGCCCTGGGGCCTTTGCGGCTAGAGAGCCACCCCCCTTCCTGCCGCCCGCAGCGCCTGTCCCGCCTCCCCGCGCCCACATCTGCTCTGTCACCAAGTGCAGCGCACTTGTACTAACGTCCAAGCAAAAGACAGGAGGAAAGGCAGCTGGAAAACCACGGTGCCCCTCGCTGTCTACACCGCAGGCTTCCCGCAGGTCTCAGTGCTGTGCTGCAAACCACTGAGCACATCCCCAGAGTGTGTGGAGTTGCAGTATTCCAGCCACAGGCTAGCTTGCTACTCCCGCCTATGAGGGTTGAACGCAGCTGCTACACTTACAAGCTCCAGCGTAAAACTGCCAATTACCAGCCAGAACAAACCCTTCCTATCCAAAGGCCCTAACCCATGGCTGCTCTTCCTTTTAGGACACAGGGACACCCAGGCTTCAACGTCTGCTTCTGCAAAGCTTTCTGGGCAGGGGTGCTGGCCCAGCAGAGCCTCCGATTTCAGAAGAAGCGCCCTCTGCTGGCCAGTCCTTACCTCCTGAAATCCGGGTCCTGCTCCAGTCTCTGAGCCGAAGCCCCTCCTCTGGGACTCTGACTCAGGAGGCAGCCCAGCTCTGGGAAGGATCTCCACCCACAGCAGGGTGCCCCCTGCTCTTCCTGGAACAAAAGTCACCAGACTAGGGGATAAGATGGCTCATTGTATGATGAGCGACATCTAACCACCCACAGGAAAAGGGACCTTCAGATACACACAGCTGGTGTTGATGCCCCCTGAGACCTGCCATGAGGGGCGAGAGTCGCGGGGGTGCAATGAGCGGAGGCCAGGTGGGTGCGGGTGGAAAGGAGGCCTCTCCGTGAGGGTGGGCTTCCAGCCCCATAAACCAGGGACGGCTTCAGACAACACTCTCCTGCCAGGGTGGGTTCCCTGGCCTTAGCTCCCGGGGCTGACAGAGCCCTGCCGGTGAGCTAAGACCCGCCCTGGATGGGCTCCGGGCAGACAGATGGCAAACCCCACCTGGGCAGCTACGGGGATTTTAGTGGGGGGCCATTCCGAGAGCCGGGTTGGGGGCCAGTGCAGCACCGGGGTTGGTGGGTTGTAAGGGCCCGTGAGGGGCCACACCCCAGGGACAGGGTGGGTGGTGTGGACAGGGCTGGCCTTCGCCCAAGGGCAACAGCCTGGCTGGGGCACCCACGGGGAGAAACCTGGGGGACAGACACTGGGGGCCACGCAGGAGGCACTCTGGTGGGACCACCAAGGGATGTGAATCCGGGAAGCTGAGGCAGAAAGGAGTCAAGGCTCACCTTGGAAAGAGTGGCTGAAAAAATGGGCAAAAAGAACTAATCTGTCAGCCCATCACCTCAGCTGGCAGGAGGAGGGTGGAAAGCAGGGTCGTCCACGTGTTCAGCCCTGTCCCAGTGGTAACAAATCCAGTGGACGCTGCTCCCAATGTGAGGAGGGCCAGGTCAGGGCTGTCGGGTCAGGGACAGACCCCCCCCAGCTGACCAGGGACCCAGGGCACAGCCTGCGTGGGGAGGGACTGCCCCAGCGCCCACCCATCAGCCCAGGTGCACCCGAGCTGCGGTCAAGCTGACTCAGGCGCCGGGACCCCATCACGTCGCAACGACGCCGAAACGTGAGCTGCCAGGGCATGAAGCCGTGCCGCCCGCCCCTCACCAACCCCCCCCACCCCCGCCTCGAGACTCCCCTCCAGCTGGACCCGCAAACTGGGCCTCCGTCCTGGCTTTGCGTCACGTTCCCAGGTGTCCCCTCGCGCCTGGGGGTGTCGCCCCATGCAGCCCCTTGGGTGGAATTCGGGACGGAAGTCTTCCGTTAGGGGAAAGGGTGATAGGGGCACGGAGGGCAACCTGTCAACATTGCTGACCTTCCTGCCCCCCCCGAAGTGGGCAGAGGTCCCTGCCCGCCAGGAGGGAGAGGGTCCCCGGAAAAGCGGCGGGGACCAGTCCTCACAGGTCCCCTGCACTCGACAGGGGACCGTGGTCCTACTGTGACCTGGGCCAGAAAGCAGCCAGGGGCAGGAGGGTAACAGGGAACTGGCGGACGCCCCTCACGAGGGCTCGGCCACTTCCACGGCCCCTTCCCAACCCCGTGGCTTCTTTTAGCCCAAACACCTGCCTTTGAAAACCCTGCAAACACCTAAGACACCTAGTGTGGTTCTAAACTCAGAAGGTCGCGTGGACTCAGCACACGCCCCAGCCCCCACCTGGGAAACCACAGGGCAGCCTGGCTTCTCAGACACACCCACCGGGGGCACCTGGGGGAACCCATGCCACGAGCAACACCTGCAGATCTACCCTCAGCAGATGCCCATCACGGGCCCACCCAGACCACCCAGTCCCCCCCTCGCGGGGACAACGCGGCGGAAAGACGACGGTTAGGGCACAATTTGGGGACTGAAGCATTTCTGTGAGACAACGTGCGGGCCTCCTGCCTGGGTGCCTGCTCGGGATTTGACACTGGAATTAATTCTACCCATTTTTGTGGGATCCTGGCTCCAGTGGGAGGGTTGCAGTACCACAAAGTGGTCACAAGATGGCATCCAAGAGAGGCCTTACCTCAAACCCCGGGCACAGCCTCGCACCTGCTACGGGAGGTGTGGGGAGCCGCCCCCCAGGTCCAGGTGAACCTGCCCCTCAGTGCCCTCCCTCCAGAGCGGGGAGAGCAGGTGAGGGAGGCGTGGGCTGCTTCCCCAGGGCTGCAGGGAGAAGGGAATTCAGCTCCTCCCTCCGGGCTTTCGGGGGGGGGGGGGGGGGGGGGAAGGCAGGTCCCCGTCACGGGCCCACCCAGACCCTCTGGCGAAGAGCCCAGGAGGGGACCGTTTCAAGCTACCCAGGTGGTTCCAGTGAGTCCAAGGTGAGCAGGTGGGGGGGCCATTCCGTCCCAGGTGCTGTTCACACTCAGGCTGGCCTCGGCCTCCCCGCACTGTGACCTGGCTACCCGAGCTCTCAGGCCGAAGAGGAGGTCAAATGCTGCCCCTAGACTGTTCTGGGGACAGCCGTGGGGACACTGCTCGGGGCCATGGGGCGGGTCACCAGGCCCACGGGGCTGAGGGCCCTCTTCCAGGGGAGATGCTGTAACCCACTGGGGCTGCTTCTCTCATTGTCAGTATCAAACGGCTTTCGAGCTTTTTCACCAAAAAAAGCAGCTGTGTGACACATAGAATGGAAGTACTGTGTGGGGTAACGACTACTATGTACATTTTTACTTTCAAACGGGCAGAATGGCCTGAAAGCAAAAGTCCTTCAGAAATGGGCACCGAAAGGGTGAGACCTGCACGCGGGTCGTCCCGTCCTCGCCCTCCAGCCGCACACGTTGGGAAAGACCACCCAGCCTCCAAAACCAGCCAGCAGCGCCCAAAACACGGCGGGAGCCCAGAAACGGCCCCCAAAGAGCTGAAACCCCAAGAAAAGCGTGACGTACAGGCAGCTGAGGCAGCTTCGGGAAGAATTCCAGCACGCCTCCCCTGGACACACCCCGTTCCACCGAAGGGGCCCCCATCTCCTCGCTGATCCCCAAAAGCCTCCTGCTGTGGGCTCCCCTCCCGGGCCCCCACTCTGCCTGCACCCCGACACTCAGACTTCTGCCTTTTCCCTTCCCTGCATAACTCCCAAACCCAGCAAGGTTTAGAGAGACTCACTGCCTGAGTCCTGGGCCAGAGACACGGGCTCCACTTCTAGAGGCGGACTCAGGACTGGAGCTGGGCCCTGCAGAAAACCCCGCTCTGAGCTGATCCTACTAGCGGGGGCTGCCAGGATCCTCCCTCCAGACCTCCTGGAACTGTACAGGCACCCAGTAGTGCCCCCATGACGTAAGGATGGCCAGCGGCAGGACCCCTCCTTGGACCAGCCCTCGC
Organism: Aethalodelphis obliquidens; assembly: GCF_003676395.1. Lineage (NCBI taxonomy): Eukaryota > Metazoa > Chordata > Mammalia > Artiodactyla > Delphinidae > Aethalodelphis > Aethalodelphis obliquidens. The sequence goes on along the minus strand of NW_020837949.1, from coordinate 566,791 downwards.
AGCAGTCATTGGGGCAGTGAGGTTGAATGCTGAGGGCTGGCACCCGGGTCTAGGCAGTTCCTGCAGCCCCAGCGTCTCTTATGTCCCAGCACCTTTGCCCTCCTTCCCAGAGAAACAGCTCGTCGTGTCCCTGCTTCAAAGGAGGGATGAAACAGGACTCTGCCCCAGAGAGCTGGGGGCCCACGGGCCACACCATCTGAGCCCCTCACATCCTTCCAGCAATTCGCACCCGGGCCTCCCAGCGGTAGACTTTAGGGGAAGAGACGGAATGAAATCACGACACTGGTCTCGGAATCCCAGAGCTCGGGGTAGGGCCTCAGTCCTGCCCCCAATGAACCAACTGCCGTACCTCTGAGCCTCTATCCGGGCTGCGTTCCTCCACCCTCAAGAGAAGAAAGGCCTCTTGAGGTATTTCAACCAAAAAGGAGCAAGAAACAAATATAGAATAAAAGTGTAACCACAGAATAAGAGCAACTACTTGACTACACAGACAAACGTGCAAAGCAGACCGAACGCAGCGCCCTTGGAAAGGCACCACCAGGATGGTGCCGTCGGGAGGGCAGGACGGCGCAGAGGGCCTGAAACGTGAAGCGGCCAGTGCGCGTGGCGCTGACGGGGGTGGGGAGAGGACGGCCGCTCACTGAAGCCCGGGCTGAGGACAGCAAAGGAAAGGAGGCCTCACTTTCAGGCCAGGGGGCTCAGACGCTTCAGAGAGGCTCCAGTGGGGACACTTTTATATATTCCCGTGGTCCTGAGGGAAGCAGTCAAACTCACAAACCTGTCTGGAAATGTCCGACCACAGTACAAAACGTCATTCATCGTCCATAAGCCGGCGCATTCCGCTCAAAGCGTCCCCCGCGTACTGACTGCATGTTTCCAGAACTAGTGTGACAGAAAAGCTGACAGTGCCCAATAAATACGCGATATTATTCTCCCATCTGGAGCAGGAAACGTCCCATCACTAGGCTGTCCTCCCCAAACAGCCTTTCCAAGGCCGGGCGCCGAGGGCCGGCCGCTCACCTCCTAAGGCGCTGGCTGGCTCTGCGGCCCACACTGCTCGGCCCCGGGCGGAAGGTCGGGTCCATGACGCCCACCCATCTATCCCCAGTGATGGCAGAGGCCGACCGACGCATTCGCTGGAACGAAGAGCAGAAGAAATACATAAACCGTATTGGGTTTTTGCTGCTGCGGCTGTAAAGCCTAACTCCTGCCTCTTATCTCAGGGTTTATTTTTTAACACCATACGCAGTGTAGTTTGAAAGTCCAAGTCTTGTTAGGAAAACCAGCAAATCTCTAACCCTCTCACCCTCACCTTCTTCCTAACCCTCAGAGTCAAGCGCTCTCAACAATGAGTTGGCTCTTCTGGTTTGCATCTCCGCATCCCTGAGTGTCACACCCACGTTACTGTTCCTCAGTTTCTCAGATTCAGGGTTACCTGCGGACTTCCTATTACAGGCGATGGGGCCTGGCTTCTCTATCGCACAGCACTGCTTCCAGCATTCTCTCCCTCTCTCCCTCTCTCTCTCTCTCTCTCTCTCTCTCTCGCGCACACACACACACACACACACACACACACACACACACACACCCTACTGTCCCACTTCAGTTATATGTAATTTTCATTAGGTCAATATTAGATTAGAATTGCAATATTATCACTTTGTAAATGCTATTCCCAGCTAGGCCACGTAATGTACCGTGGTTCGTATCCCTTTCTCATCCTCCTTCTCATCCTGGAGTTGTAAAAGTCCCACGTGTTTGCTTAGTTTTCAGCCTCTGTTTATTTTTCACTGTCTTCCTCCATGCGTTTGTTTGGACTCCTGTCCCTTCCTACAGGTTTCCTGTAAGTGTCCGGTGACCCTGGACTGCCTGCTCACGTTTAATACCGAGGCAACAAGCAGCTGACCGGGCGCCGTGTGCACCTGGAGCTGCTGCCGGTGGTGTCAGTACAAGCGATCCCACTGAGCCGTTTCATTGGGCAAATTTTGTCCTTGTTTCTGTTCCCCCAGAAGCAGACTCCGAAATAAGAAATACTGGTGCTGGGACAGTGAGACGAGGCAAGGCAGGCTTCCAACAACAGAGGCACAGTCAGGCCAGTTATCACCGTGGGCGTCTGGAGCTTAACCTCACGGGGAGACTCTGGGCACTAAAGTGACCACACGCCTCAGAATCATCCCACCCAAGGAGGGGTAGCTGGGGTACCCCCTCTGCTGGCCATTGGTTGGGGCTCCTACAGCAAGAGGGGCGGGGAGCAGGGCTTATTAGTCCCCGCATGTTCAGTCCCGAAGGATCGCAGATGGGGTCACACCCTTGAAGGGCCTGGGGCCGGGGCATGAGCTCCGCCAGGCAAGCGTCTCTAGGCGGATTTTGTCACGCTACCTGGATATAAAACATCTGCTTTGACTGTAACACTTCCACGATATCTACGTGGCTCCTGTGCTCCCTTCCGTATTGGGGGTGAGCCAGAGTAGATAGATACCTTTTATATATGATAGACGCTTTTATGCAAATAGTCCAAGAAATAAAGTCCAAACAGGAAAGAAATTCTAAAAACGTATCCACTGCCCTTTCTGATAGCCTGAAACTTAATCTTAGACATTCTACTTAACACAACCAAGCTTAATGTTGACCCCATAAAGTTCATGAATTTTGCCCAAAGGAAACGCTTAACTGATAAATATTTCTTTTGAAAGCGATGTCTTGATTACGTCTGGACCCACCCAGTCACATTTTTAATAGGAGCATGAATGGAGGCACTGCTCGCACGGACGGAGCAGCATCTGTAACCAAAGTTCACGCTTTCCTATTACCTCCACACGTGGGGTCTGTGCAGACTCCTGTTGTTGTTGTTGTTGTAGTATTGCTGTATGCTTTGTCAGACACAGAGCTCCTCAAAAACCGGACAGAAAAACCTCTTTTATCACCACAGCAAAGTAAGACCCATAAAAATCAATGGGGTCACTTTATAATCACTCAAGTCAGTTTCTCTGGTATTCAAAGCCATCTTGACATCAGAGTGTTGCATGGGTCAGGTCGATGTAAATCCGATGAAAACAAAGGAACCGCATTAACCTCTGGTCTCTGGTTTCAATTAAGACCAAAGTGAAAAATGGTCGGAAGTTGCCGTCCCCGTGAGCTCCCAGTCTGCACTGTGGGCTGCATCTCTCCAGCAGCTGAAACTCACCTCAGGAGCCAGCAGACTTGGTGGCCACCCCTCCAGCCACAAATGCAGACGGGATGCGTTTGTTCACAACCCCTGAAGCACCTACCAGGGTCGGGCTTTAAGTTCCAGGGAGCTTCACATCACAAAGTGTCCTGGACAACCACAGAGGCACTGCCTGTGCCATGACGGCCACACCAGCCACACTGGCCACGCCAGCCGGGACAGGTCTCCGGGGGCAGTCTGGCTCTGGGTGAGCTCCTCAAACGCCAAACAATAACCCCCATCCCTCTCCTTCCCTCCCCAGATGCTGTGAAAAATGCCCTGGATCTGGGATATTCTCCCTTTGTGAGTAAATCTGACCAAGCAGTCAAACTGGATTTCCTCCAAACTGCCCTTGTGTCCTGCTCCAGCCTCTGCTGACCCAAAGGTGCATCATCACGAGGGGTGCTCTCTGCATCCGCTGAGAGGCACGGAATACAAAGGGAAAGAGGAACCCTTCCACGGGGACAGGGTGCAGCTGGCAGCAGCGATCCTAAGCGGCCTGAGGGTTCTTGGGACTCGTGAGGTTCTGACGGTCGTTCAGAAACAAGGACCAAAGACAGGCAGAGCCAGGCTCCTTCCCGGTGTGGCAGAGGAAGGCGAGAGACCTGCGACTTATTCCTCCTTTGTTGTTTCCACTCTGCTGCTTCCCCTCCTTCTACAGTGACAAGTCTTTAAACCCTCCACAGAGGAGAAAATAAGCCGGGAGCTCATTTCCCGTTCTGCTACCACAATGGAAGCAGCTGGACCCTCACGGCGCCGAGGAGTGAAGGCGGTGACCTGGAGGGGCTCGGCCCTGGGGTGAGTGTGAAGGTAGGGGTCCCCGGTACCCGCGTCACAGCTGTGACTGCATTCTACTAGAAAGTCACGAGTAGGGGGAGAAGTGCTGGCTTAACAGCCGACAGCAAAATCTTGTGGGAAAAGTACAGTCAGTAAAATACCTTGATGTATCTTAGAGGAGGAAAGAATAGCTAAGGCATGGCTTGAAGGAGCCGAGAGGCAGACAGTGAGAAAGTCAAGTGGTTGCACTGATGGAACCCGGCAGACAGCAGACACCCGCCCCGCACAGGGATGGACATGGGAGCCTAAGAACTGGGACGTGTGAGTCGTCTTGTGGGATGTCTGCCTCGGTCCCCACCTTCAGTAAAGTCAGTGGCACTTGAGAAAGGAGGATCTGGTCGGTGTCCAACAGGGCTTGGGGAAGGCCCAGCGCTGGGGATAGAGAGGGGCTGGGGATAGAGAGGGGCTGGGGATAGAGAGGGGCTGGGGACGTCGGCAGGGTCAGCACCCACACCATAAACGGCCAGGAGACCAAGAAGCTCGGGAGAATCCCAGAGACCCGCCACGGAGAGCGGTCGCCGTGACTTCACTGACGTCAGGACAGGCGAGCAGCAGGCTCGGGGCCTGGGCACCCGGGGCTGCCCCGGGTTTTCCCTGCTAGGGAGGCTCGGACCTCGGTGCAGCCCACGCGCGCTCGTCCAGGCGGGAAGGCGCGTCCAGCCGGAAGGTCACCTGTTGTCTCGGGAGCGGGCGGCCGTGCTGTGGGGTCTGTGCTAATGCACCCACACCCTCCGCTCTGCTGAGTTCAGATCAGTGAGAATCTAAGTGTCCTGCAGGAGTCCACGCACCACAGCGCCAGAAGCCGATGTCGCAGCATGACTACATCCCAACGTCCTATATGCAGGGGCTCAGCCCACACTTTCCGATAAAAGTAAACCCCTCCCCCAGACGCAGAGGGTCAGGGTCGTGCAAGTCCTCCTGAGGCTGACTTGCCTTGGGCAGCCCCTGCTACTCCCTCCCGGGAAAGGGAAGTCTTGGCGGAGGGTCCTCGAGGTCTGACGCCACCAGAGATGGAGGGATGGGTGGGTGTGGCGTCCACAGCAAACGTGTTTGACCAAGAAGCAGCTGGGAGGCGGCGGGCGGCGCGTGCCGTGCCAGAGGCAGGCTCTCCACCTCCTCGACCTAAACAAAGGGTGCGACCCCACGGCTCCCCTTCTGGGTGGATCTCTGTGCCTCAGTTCTTCACACACGCTCAGCCCAGTCAGGAAAGTCCCAGTGAGGTAGACACGCCATGTCCGTCTCAAAGGAGAGAAACAAGGCCCAGTTTAGGCTGCTCAAGAAGGGTGAGTTCAGGAAACCCCGGCCCTGCCTTCCAGGGCTGAGTCGCACCCAGAGCAGCTGACCGTGTCCACGAGTCTGCGGTGTCGCGTGTGTGATGTCGCCTGTGCTCGGGTACAGCGAGCTCCTGTGTGCGGCCGGCTTGCTCCCTTTCGCCTCCGGGAAGACTGGAATCGGGGCCAGGGCAGCCTCGGGCCGTCACCGAAGGCCCGTCTTGTTGCCCCATTTTACAGGCAGGAGGCACGGCAGACCGACACCCCCGGTTAAGGCTTTTCACCCCCTCTGCCGGATCCTCAAGGGCCTCCGCACAAGGCTTTACCCTCTAGGAAAGGAGGACAGCGTGCAAGGCTCACCGCTGACGGCCACTCCCCCCATCACCACGTCCAGGTGGGTCGCTGTGGTCGATAGGACCAATTAGGCGGCCTCACTCATGCTCTCCCCTCCTCCATCTGTCCATACATCTTTGCCATGAATGACCAGACACCCGAAACTATTGAGATTTAAGGCCCTGTCAGTCATGATTCTTGTAGCAGACCAAGCAGAATAAACCCATAAATAAATAAACCCTTCACAATTCATCAAAATCTGCCCTCAAAACCTGACTATCTCAGCACCTTACAATGGCATCACTGATTCTGTTGTTGTTTTACCATCTTAACCACCTTTAAGTGCACAGCTCGGTGGCATTAAGTACCTTCACACTGCTGTGCAGCCATCCCCACATCCACCTCCGTAACTTCTTCATCTTATAAACTGAAACTGTCCCCACGGAGCACTCACGCCCCATTCCCCTCCCCCGCCCCCGGCCCCTACCACCTGCTTTCAGTGTCTGTGAATTTGACCCCCCGGGGACCTCACAGTATTCGTGCTTTTGTGACTGGCTTATCTCACCGAGCACGATGCCTTCAAGTTCATCCATGTATCATGTTGTAGAATTTCCTTCCTCTTTAAGGTTGAATAATAGGTCATTGTATAGATGGACCACATTTTGCTCATCCATTCATTTATTGATGGACACCTGGGTTGCTTCCACATCTATTGTAAGTAATGCTGCAATGAACATGGGAATGCAGATATCTTTCTGAATTTGTGTTTTTGTTTTCTTCAAATAAATATGGTAGTTCTGTTTTTAGTTTTTTGAGGAAACTCCACGCTGTTTCCCACAATGGCTGCACCAATTTACATTCCCACCACCAGTACACGAGGGCTCCAGTTTCCTCACAACCTCACCAACACCTGTTTCCTTTTTTATAGCAGCCATCAGTCTTTCACCACTTCAGTCTTTCATCTCTTTGTGTCTCTGGATCTCAAGTGAGTCACCTGTAGACAGCACATGGTGGGATCATGTGCTTCTTATCCATTGTGCCAATCTCTTTTGATTGGAACATTTAGTCCATTTACATTTAAAGCAATTACTACGAGGAGGGACTTACTTCTATCATTTTGCTCTTTTTGTTCTATGTGTCCCATAGCTTTTTATTCCTCATTTCCTGCATTTCTGTCTTCTTTTATGCTTGGCTGATTTTTTGAGTGAAATATTTAGATGCCTTCTTAATTTCCCTTTGTGTGTGTTCTATAGCAATTCTTTTGTGTTTACTATGTGGATTACATCTAACATCCTACAGTTATAACACTCTAATTTGAACTCACAGCACCTAACTTCAGTAAACATACAAAAATCCTGCTCCTTTACAGCTCCATCTCCACACCTTTTAGTTGTTGATGTCACAAAATTACATCCTTATACACTGTGTGCCTCAAAACATAAATAATAATTATTTTAAATGCATCAGTCCACTAAATTATGTAGAAAATGAGATTTGGAGTTACAAACCAAAGCTACAGTAAGGCTGGCTTTTGCACTCATTTGTTTTCCTTTAAATGTACTAGTCCCTTAAATCATGGAGAAAACAGAGTGCAGCCACAACCCATTGTTACAATAACACTTGCTTTTATAACAGCTCATGTATTTACCTTGACTGAGATTCCTCGTATGGCCTGGAGGCACTGTTTGGTGCCCTTTCATCTCACCTGCAGGGCTCCCTTGAGCATTTCTTGAAGGGCAAGTCTAGTGGTCAGGAGCTCCCTCAGCTTTTGTTTATCTGGGAATGTCCTGATTTATCCCTCACTTTTAAGGACATTTTTGCTGGATAGAGGAGTCTTGGTTAATTTCTTTTCTTTTAGCACTTAATATCTCAGCCCACTGCTTTCAGACCTCCAAAATTTCTGATGAGAGATCTGCTGGTAATCTTATTCAGGTCATTGTATGTGATGATTCACTTCTCTCTTGCTGCTTTCAAGATTTACTCCTTGCCTTTGGCTTTTGAAAGTCTGATTATAATGTGTCCTGGTGTGGGTCTCTTTGAGTTCATCTCACTGGAGTCCACTGAACTTCTTGGATGTTTATGTTCATGCCTTTCAACAAATTTAGGAAGTTTTCAGCCAGCATTTGTTCAAATATTCTCTCTGCCCCTTTCTCTCCTCCTTCTGGGAATCCTACAGGGCATATCTGATCCACTTAGTCTCTGTTCACTTTTCTTCAATCTCTTTTCTTTTTGTTCCTCAGACTTGATTTCTGTTGTCCTACCTTCAAGTTCACTGACCTTTTCTTCTGCCCATTCAAATCTGCATTTGGATCCTTCTACTTAATTTTTCATTTCAGTTACTGTACTTTTCAGCTCCAGACTTTCTTTTTTTTTTTTTAATTGAGGTAACAGTGGTTTATAACATTATATAGGTTTCATGTGTACAACATTATGTTCCTATTTCGGTTTTCCCTACAACATGCTCACCACCATACAACCATCCCCATACAGTTGATCCCCTTCCCCCATTTTGCCCTCCTACCGCCTGTCCCTTCCCTTCTGGTAACCACTACTCTGTTCTCTGTATCTACATGTTCCTTCTTGTTTGATTTGTTCATTTATTTGTTTGTTTTTAGATTCCACATATTACTGACATCATACAGCATTAGTCTCTCCTTCTGACTTAACTTCACTTAGCATAACACCGTTAAGGTCCATCCATGTTGTTGCAAATAGCAATAGATTGTATTTTTTCTAGAATTTCTTTTTAGGGTTTTTCTTTATCAATATTTCCATTTTGCTCACGTATCGTTTTCTTGACTTTCCCCACATCTTTCTTTAGTTCTGTCAGTATCTTTAAGACAGTTGTTTTAAAGACCTTTGCCATTAGGCTTTTTTTCAGGACAGATTCTGTTGGGTTTTTTTCCTTCAACTGGGCCATACTTTCCCACTTCTTTGCATGCCTTGTGATTTTTTGTTGTTGTTGAACACTGGACATTTGAATCTAATAATGTGGTGAGTCTGGAAATCAAATTCTCTCCCCTTCCCAGGGTTTGCTGGGTTTGTTATTGTTATTTTGAGTGTTGGGCTGGCTCTATGCTGAGGATCAGCCTGAGGTCTAAACTTCATGTCTTCTTAGGTCTTTTCTGGGCCTTTTCTTGGGCATTCCTAGTCACTTTCTAATTTTCCCCATATATGCAGTTGTCCTAGTCTTTAACATCTAGCTCCCAAAGGGGAAAAGTGAAAAATGAAGGGGTGAATAGAAGGATGCTGACTTTTTAAATTCCCCAGAAGTGGCTTCAGCCAGAGGGGGAGGGTAACGTGGCAGCGGGGGAGGTGCAACAGCAGAGGCCTCCACGGGCTTAGTGCTCACCTCTGTGATCAGAAGCAGCAGCACGAGCAGAGCACAGACTCCCCACACCTGGAGGACAAGGTCCTGCTCCCCTCCCACAGTCAGCGTGCAGGCTGCCCCAGGAGCACACCTGGAGGACAAGGTCCTGCTCCCCTCCCACAGTCAGCGCGCAGGCTGCCCCAGGAGCACACCTGCTGTTTGCCTGGGGCGGGGGACGGGCAGCTGCTACTGCACTAAGCTGAAAATGACCAAAGTTAACCGCAGTGACCGTCCAAGGCTTCTCCTGGAAGGTGCAAGTCTTCAAGAGACTCCAGAGCTCCAAAACAGTTACACCCGAGAGATTCTGCCAGCACAGCTGCTGTCCAGGCAGAAGACAGACTGGGGTGCTTCCTGCTTCACCACCCCCGACCCCCCTGTTTGTTTTCATAGAACTTACCCCTCAATTGAACTTGCAATCCTCCCAGGGTCCTCAGACTTGAGTTACTACTGAACAGCCCTGGACAATTTTTGCATGTGATTAAGTAGAATCTAGTTGAGTCCTTTGTGGATAGACATCCCATTAGTAATTTCCAATCAGTCCTGTCATGACTCTAATCTCTCTTTTCTGGGACTGAACCACCACTCTCTCTGCACACCTGAGGGGCTGGTGGGGAATAACAATGTGCCTGAGCTTCCCTGGTACTTGTGTCTTTGCACCGACATTTGGCAAGCAGGTCCACGGACATCAGTCAGAATTTTCGCATCTCATAACTGCAGATATAATTAAGGCACCGGGTCCTTCCTGAGATAACAAGTAACTGTCCTTCACAAAAGCCTGCCTATCGTTAGTGCCATTCCCTGCAACACATCTTACTCCCTCATGGCCAGATTCAGGTTAGCTGATAAACTGTGCAAAGCAAACGATGAAGTTCCCTCCTAAAGGCTTCCCTGCAACACAGAGCCCCTGTGGCACAGCGGGCCGGTGGCCTGGCCCTCCAGCGTGACAGCCGAGCCAGCGTAGCGGCTGCTGGCTGTGTGGTACAGCGTGCCGAGTCCCCAGTCTCCCTCCTGGAACTTCCAGGTCACACGAGCAGGTCTTCGATTAGGAGTGACGATGGTTAAGCCACCTCCAAATTCCTTTCCCATCTGACCACCTTCACAGTCACTGCAGACAAGCAGGAACCAGATGCTCCTCTGCCACCCGATGACCTAGTTGTGGCCTCCGTCCCACTGGCCGTCCGGCAGGTTATCGTTACGGCGTCTATTCACGTCAGGCCACCTCAACCCCCTGAATGCATCAGCACGCGCAGTGCTGGCACAAGGCGCCATCTGAAGCAGAAAAACAACTCCAGGTGGAAAGAGGGAATCTACGCCTTCCACCCCCGACTCTGTCCACCAAGCAGACATGGCACTCTGCTCCAAGCACTACGTGCACCCCAGGCCACTGGACACATGCAAGGGGGAACGCTCCTTTCCATGGAATTACGGTAGGCCACTGGACACACGCGAGGGGAAACGCTCCTTTCCATGGAATTACGGTAGGCCCCTGGACACACGCGAGGGGAAACGCTCCTTTCCATGGAATTACGGTAGGCCCCTGGACACATGCGAGGGGAAACGCTCCTTTCCATGGAATTACGGTAGGCCCCTGGACACATGCGAGGGGAAATGCTCCTTTCCGTGGAATTACGGCAGGCCACTGGACACATGCAAGGGGAAACGCTCCTTTCCATGGAATTACGGTAGGCCACTGGACACACGCAAGGGGGAACGCTCCTTTCCGTGGAATTACGGTAGGCCACTGGCGTTTCCTCCTGATGGCTGCACGTTCTGGGTTAATGTCAGGGTTTGTAGCAATTGAGCAGAAAGGAGGATTGCGAGCCTGCACCAAACAGGGAACAGGCACAGCCGAGCCAGGGCTGCTCGAGGCCCCGCCTTGGAGGGACTATCCTTGGTCTTCCGCTCAGGCTCCCATAATGGGAGCTGAGTCCTTCACAGCTTGTGACGTGAGATTCAAGCCAGACGCCCCCACTCCTGTCTTCTCAAGGCAGGCACAACCTCATATGCCGCGGGAGACTCCAGGGCCGGCCCAGCTGCCTCATCTGCTACTTGTCCTTCCCCCCACAATACTCAACTCTGTATGCATATGTTTAAAAACACTCTGAGATCAGACTCTGAAAACTAGCTCCCATCAAACCAGCATGGATGTGGCAACCCTGTCAAGACATTATTTTTACTCCCAAGAAAAGTTCACAGGCTCTCCCTGTTCTTGTCACTCAAGACAGACTGGTCTGATTTTCAGGAGAAAAAAAGAGGCTACTTTTGGGCAAAGACCAAATGAGTATTTTTCTCCATCTGGCGCTCGAATGGAAAGTTGAGTTTTTTGGTTTCGGGGGCAGGGAAGCTGAGAGCTAGTGGGTGAGAAAAGGTGCAAGTCTGGAGTCAGAGATGCAAAGGCAGCTGCGGCAGCTTCTGAGCCCTGGAGAAGCCAGATGACAGCCCCAGAGAGGGCAGCGGCTGAGTCCCAGCTAAGGAGACGGGACCTGGATCAGTTTCCATAGCCAAGTCCCTCAGACCGGACGGCTTAGAAGAGTGGAAGCGCACTTCCTCACTCCTGGAGGCTGGTCTCTCCTGGGGCCTCTCTCCTTGGCGTGTAGATGGCTATCTCCTCCCTGTGTCCTCACATGGCCACCCCTCCTCTTACAAGGACACCTGTCATATGGGAGTAGGGCCCACCCTATGACTCATCTCAATGCATTACATTTTCAACAACCCTGTTGCAAGTAACCATCACGTCTGCAGCGCCCGGGGTTCGGGCTTCAACATGTGGTCTTGGGGCACAGCTCAGCCGTAAGAGGACGCATAGGTCAGCTACTTCTTGGTCCGCTTTGTTCTTCAGTGCCTCCTGATCTCGTGCTGCTCTCCAAGCGTGTGGGCCCTGGACACCTCTGGCACTCTGTCCCCCACACACCTCCCACATCTCAGGACGTCCCGAGGCAGCCAGGATGGACTTCCGCCCCTTCCTGGTTAGACGGTTTGGAGGCAGCTCAGGAGTTTCGGTGAAAGTCCCACGAAGGCGCTGTGGTGCCTTCCACGATCTGTGCGTGAGGCAAAGCACATCCAGCCACGTGACAGGGCCGGCCTGCAGCAGCAAAGGGCCGAGCGCAGAGCCAGGGCCGGCGGGCCTCCGCTAACAGAGGTCCAAAGGGGCCACCTCTTAAGCCAAAGAAGCCAGTGGCACAAAAGCGGGATTTTTAAAAAATCATCCCAGGGCATGAGCTCGAGCAGTCCTTCTCCATCCTGGCTGGACGTGCGAGTCCACTGAGGGCTTTTATGGGGAGGTGCGGACGATGAGTCAGGCTGCCAGGCAGTTCTCCTGGGCAGCAGGTTGAGAACCAGGGCCCAGTAGTAAGTGCACGTGAGGCCCAAACTCCAGACGGCGGATTCGTTCTGCACGGAGAGATTCACTTGAATAGACTAACGGGGGCGAGGGCAACATGGCAGGTTGAGAATCACACTGGCCACCACCCACTTGGAGGAGCCCTACACCCACCAAAGTCCCTTTGAACGAGACCTCATTTGGATTCCCCGGAGTTCTGAAGCTGATGCTAGGATAACACACTTTGGAAAAATCAACAACTGTTGAAAGGGAGGAAATGGATATTTGCTTTTCCTCTTAGCTGAACGTAAAAATTCAACTAATCAAGGTAATAACATTTTAAATGCAGGTTAAAAGTCACAAAGTACATGATGATTTCACTTTTATGAATACTCATGCACCTACCAAAGAAAAGAAATACTGACACACACAAAAACAGTAATAGAACACTGGGGTGACCTAGACCTTCTTCTTATTGATCATTTGTATCCTCTGAACTTTCTAGGTTAAAAGGCATCGCTGTGTCAATAAGGAACATTAATTTTATAAAAGTCCATTGCTCAGAGTGCACTATCCCCCCAAGAATTTTTTTTTTTTTTTTTTTTCAGTATACCGGGCCCCCACCCCTGCGGCCTCTCCCGCTGCGGAGCACAGGCTCCGGACACGCAGGCCCAGCGGCCACGGCTCACGGGCCCAGCCGCTCCGCGACACGCGGGATCCTCCCAGACCAGGGCACGATCCCGCGTCCCCTGCATCGGCAGGCGGACTCCCAAACACTGCACCACCAGGGAAGCCCCCCCCAAGAATTTTAAATGTCAAATTTCCTGAGTATAAATGTGATGCCTAATGCTAGCGTCGAACAACAGACGCTGCAGCGAAGGCTGGACGTGGCCACGGGGGTTTCGGAGACTCTGGCTGTAAAGCGAAGCTTGGTCCGCAAGGCTCTGCGAAGCCCGCCTCTCCAGAACACTCTGCAGGAAGCGCCTGCTTGGCGCTGCGCTCAACGGGGACACAAAGCAAGCTGCAGGCGTCTGATCCGTCCTCCTAATCGGCAGGTGACGAACCACAAGCTGCACGAGTTTGCAATAAACAGTGTTTCACCTACACAATTCTCCCTGCTGCAAAATAGGATGCATCCAGCTATGTGGCAGCCGGTACTTCCCTGAACGTGCTCAGAACTTACTGTTCTGAACTCGGCCAGATCTGCGCTCTTTCCACGCCTGAGAAAGTGAAACTCCTGTGTGAAGCCGCTCCTTAGGAAGCCTGGAAAGCCTCTGCAAAGGCAAAGTGGGGAGGCTGTGTGCTGAGGCCGAGGACGACAAGGCGCCCGAGATGTCCGGCTGAGGTGGGGATCCGCGGGGCGGCACCCGTGACCCGGAGCGGGGGGCTGCTTGCCCTGAGGGGCTTCACCACCCCTCCCTCCCCACTCCCGGCCCGGCGGCCGGGGCAGCAGCGCCCGCAGAGGCCCGGCTGCCGGCCCCCGTCGGGACCCCGCTCGCTGCCTCCGCAGCTTCCTGCCTGAGCCTGGACTCCTCTCCCAGCGCCTGTCCTGCCGGGGGCCCTCAGGAGGCCACGTTCTCACCCACCGTGTTGCTGAACAAGCAGGTGGCTACTTCCGCACTCGGTTTCTGTGAACACCTGCTGTACCCAACAAATGCCCCTGATGCGGGGCTCTCTTAGGTTTGTGCTTCAGCTGGCTTTGTTTCTCTCACCTGACATCAACCAGAGCCTAGACAACAAGGTTCTGAGCCGGACAGATCAGTGACTTGAGACAAATTATTTCACTTCCCTCAACTACGAAACGTGGAGAGAAACTTATAAATATGAATTGGACAAAGCATACACAGCCCAGGGGTTCACCCACAGCCCTGGAAAGAAAAGGAGCCCACACACCCTCGACAGGCCTGTACACCCTCGGGCTGTAAGCAAGGGCCCTGGAGTGAAAACTGATTCGGGTGGGGGGGGCATCTCTGAGGAGGTCAAAGTTCAGACAAAGACGCCGAGACCCGGACTGAACCACCTTGGCCCTGATCCGGGGGCCGCCCTCCTCATCTGGAGCACCACGCTGCTGAGAGCAAAGGAAATGGACTAGAAACTGCAGGGGTGACGGCAACACTCCACGACTCAAGTCCTTGCAGGGCCGTGTGCACAGTCCCCAAAGCTCCGGATTTCAGGTCAGCAGAGACCCCCTGACAGAGCAACACGGCGTTGAGATTTCACCCTGAGTTACGCTGACATCTGCTGGTCTCTCGCTCTGTGATCTAAACACATACAATCCAGACACGTCTTCACCTCTTCTTTGGGGCTGAAAGCAAACGCCACCAGAGGCAGTAGAAAACGTGAATAAAATAATGAAGAAACTATTAAGAGCACATCTTTATGCCTTTTCATTTTAATAAACCAACAGAATAAAGCATGATTTTCCTGTTCCTGGGCCACAGCTTCTTAACAGCCAGGCTGGAGTAGCTCCGTGCACAGTGGAACTTGTCAAACAGAATTTAACAAGAAGTGGAGGGGTTAGAAGTCAGTCCCAGCGGCACCAAGCAGGAGACCTCTCTCCTCTGGGGAGAACCGCACACACAGAGGCTGCACGTTCCGGAGCATCTCCAGCAGTGAGATTAGGAGAAAGCGGATATTCATCACTTCCTTTCGCAAAGTGATGTGTATTCTGTGTGTGTCAAAGTTAAATTAATAAAGTGGGCAATTCAATGGGCTCAGAAAACTCCAAATCATAAGGAAAGGTGATTTCGTGGTGTATGTGTTTCCCGAGTTTGCAGAAATACACTCAAACATACGAGCACCCACCCCTTTCAATCTGACTGCGGTGGTAGCTGTAACCCACGGAGAAGACGGGACGCCCGATCGAAATTTCAAAGTTGGTCAAAGGTCAAATATGTTTATATAAAATACCGATAACACAGACACGGGACCTCCCCAGTAACATCTGTATGTGTTTGCTTGTCTGTGCCTACAGATTCCAAACAGTTTGAAACTCTGTCACTGGAAATGTTCCCCTAAAAGAAACAAAGTTAATCCCCATATTTGCCACCCATTCTGGTAATAACTTTACTCTCTTTAATTTGTAAAACGCATCAAAGGGTCATCATCCCTGCCCCCCTCACCAGGCACCATCCAATCCACTTTTTGCTGCACCCCAGGAGTGACTCCCGTCTCACAGATGAACCAGCGGCATCTCCAGGCGGGGAAGAGCGGCCGTCCATCCCAGCTTTCCTTTCCGGACCCAGGGGGCGTTTTCAGTTCCCTGGACGTGCGGCGTGGCCCCAGGGCCCGGCCCAGGTGTCCCTCTCCCTGCCACCACTCCTCCCGGGCAACGCGCACTCCTGCGTTAACGTCGCCGTGGCTCCCAGGGCTCACGTCCACGCCGTCACGAGGCTGTGCAGAGCTCGCTTCCCTGCTGGCTACTGTGGTCCCTGAGGCCAGTCCCACTGTCCACAGTCAGCACTGGACTGTCCCGCCACGTTCCTCAGCAGCTCCGCTGGACAGCAACAGCCGGGTCACCCCAGAGGCCAGCAGGGTGCCTGACACTGGACAGACACCCCGTCATCTCCTAACGTGACTGTGGACATTTGTATTTCGTGCTGAAATGATGCAAGTGCCTACCGCCCTCCAAAGCCTGGCTTGACCCCCTCCGCTCCTTTCCTGGTCGTGAGCCTGGAAGGCGACGGGAACAGCGGGGAACCCAGAGCCCGGTGCGAATCGCGCCAAGGCAGGAGTGCAGGCCCCGCCCTGCAGGCGAGGCTGGCTCTCAGGTACCACAGGCTGCAGGGCTGGTAACACTGTGACCGGCTGCGGAGGTGCCAGCACGCCCAGCACCCTGCGTGGTCCGAAGGGGGCCCTGCAGACCCCGCCGTCGGCATCTG
The DNA here is from genome assembly GCF_003676395.1 of Aethalodelphis obliquidens. NCBI lineage: Eukaryota > Metazoa > Chordata > Mammalia > Artiodactyla > Delphinidae > Aethalodelphis > Aethalodelphis obliquidens. Next base: position 550,575 of record NW_020837949.1, on the reverse strand, counting down.
CAGCTGGAGCCCCCCTTCCCTCACCCACCCCCGCGGCGGGCCCTCCTCCTGACCCGGCCCGCGCTGGGCCGACGCCCCTGCGGCTCCAGCCAGGCCCTGGATGTTTGGGCTACTGCGGCTTCTGAAGAAACAAGCAGGGCCACACCGGCTGAGAGGGGAAAACCCGCCAACCCGGACATGAGTCATGACCCCTGAGAAGGAAGCTCAGGCCGCGGCCCTTGCGGAGTCACATCAGTAATAAACGCTGTCGTAGGTCTGGAAGGAGGTGACGTGGCTGCTCTCCAGGTGGGGGGCTCTGTTCTAAGCTGGATTCGCCAAGATTCAGCTGCTGGACTAGGCAGCCACTCTCTCTTTCCGAGAAGAGAGACGCCGGGCGGAGGCTGGAGAAGACGGGGTCAGGCAGCGCTTCCCCCTGGCCTCTGTGCCGAAGCCGCTGGCAGCACACTGGGCTGGACAGGACGTCCTCATCCTCAGGACCAAGGCTCGTGCGCTTGCAAAGTGCAGAAGCCCACAGACCATCATTCCATACACGGGAGACGTCCAGAGCAGACAGCGGTCCGCGCAGGCGAGGAAGCATTGGAGAGCTAACCTGGAGGTCCCGAGAGCAGGTAACTTCTGGCTGGTTTTAGACCTCGCCCGCCCAAGGCTTGCGGAGCGGGGTTGGGGGGGGGGGGTCTTACAAAAGTGCAGACATTCAGAATATTTCCTGCAGGATCTGAGGAGTATTTTAAGACTGAAGTAAAGAGCTAAGAAAAATGTGTTGACATCACCTGCCCCAAAATCCAGCATTAAAAAGCAAGCTGGTGGCTTTCTGAGTAGATGCCACACGCCTGCTTCCCCAAGTCCCCTGGGAACCTGCGTGGCGCCCACCCAGATGCTCACCTCCGCCAGAGCGGTTCCCTGACTCACCCCAGGGTCTGGACTTCGCCCTCGAAATCCTCCAGGGGCTGCAAGCAGAACTCGAGAGCACTTGCTGGTGCACCGAGGTCTGTGGACACCCTCCCTCTCTAGCTCCGGTTAAGAAACACGCAGCCCACCTCTGGCACCAATGCCCTCTGCTCCCACCTCCAGGCACAGGCCAAGCACATGGCCACCCAGGAGCCCCATTCTCTTCCTGCAGCTCTTTCCCCATCCCCAGAGCGTCAGCCTCATCAGGAGCGATGAGGACGCACACGTGGTCCCCTTGTGGGGGGGGGGCGGTGAGGGAAGAGGACAGACGAAGGTCACGGCGGCAGGGCCCATCACTGCCCTGTTACCCAGCCAACCCCAAACTTCTGCAGAACGAGGGTGATGGAGTGGATGCTCTCTAAGCTGACCTCCAGCTCCAGCCAAGGTTCCTTCCTGCCAAAGCTCCGGGATTCTGAGGCCCTGTGGGCACCAGGGGGCAGAGGCTCCCAGGGCATCCCGAATCAGCTGAAGCCTTTGAGCGAGACCATCCTCTCCGAGCAGCCATTTCCTCGGCCCTAAAGTGAGAGCAAAGACGCCCGTGGCTTTTCACCCTTTCGGGAATAGGGTCCTGTGATGCGCTGCAGAGTCCCCACAAAATTCATGTCCACTCAGAACTCGACAGCACTTGGAAACAAGGTCTCTGCAGATGCTATCAGTTAGGGACCTCAAGATGAGATCATCCTGGATTTAGGCTGGGCCCAGAACCCAATGCCTGGGGTCCTTGCAAAAGAGATGCACACAGTGCACAGGGTGGAGGCCGGGGGTCTGGGCCGAGTGTCCTCTTCGTTGGCCGGCGCCCCGAGATGAGGACCCAACTGTGTCTCACATGCAGCTCAGCCTCTCATGGAGCAGACACCAGATGGACCCCAGGGAGCTGGGGGACCCAGGGAACACAGCGCGTCACCGTGATCAAAGCTCCTGAGTTTCGTGAGCGTTTCCATGGGGCCTGTCTCTTCCGACCCCGCTGGGAGACGTGCGCAGCCCTGGGCCTCCGCCCCGAAGCCAGTCAGCCCCGAGCTCCTCTCGGCCGCGGTCTCCCGGCTCCTTCTTCCACCCGACCGCATCCCACCAAGGTCCCCGTGCCCTTCCGGACCCTCATCATCTCTCCCTTCCACACGGCACATGGGGCCACAGGAAGCCACAGCCCCGGCAGCTTGTCCTGCCCTCTGGGGGTCGGGGGGAGACCTCACTCCACAGGCTCAGTCCTCGGCATCTGCAGGAACTACTTCAGCTCGCCAAGGGGTCCCTCAATGCCCCCTGCAGGCTTGGGTTCGACGGTCACACTTCCCTGGTCTCCCCAAGGTTGGGGGGACACAGCTCAGCAGGAGACCCCGAGCAACATGCTCCTTGAAGCGCCTGCCCTACGTTCTCAGCCCCGCGTGTGACCGTGCGTTTCCGTGCGTATCCATCTCAGGACCCGGCGGAGGGGCCAGGAGCCATGGGGTTGTCGCCAGGCCCTTGCTGGTGGATCTGTACCCAGGAGGTCTCGCGTTTCCATCTCTGAAGCTCGCCTGAGCTGTGAGGGAGGAGCTGGCAGCAGTGGTGGTGCAGTCAGGAACCGTCACTCTGGGCTCGACACGTCCCGGATTAGCCGCTGCTGGGAAGCCCTGCACTTGTAATCATCACTCAGTACCTTCTAAAATCGACTGCTGTCTTCAGGCCTGGAGCCTGCCACTCATTCGTGCACTGCCCGTTAATAAACTCTCCTGTCCAGAGTGACAAAGCTCGTTACTTTTTAAATTACAGAGTATTTCTCTACCAGGCTGTGGATGTCAGCATCCCCTTTGCAGGATGGCAGCAGAGGCCGCTGTCGGCCCCACACCTTGGATGGGGCTCCACTCGGCCCATCTACTGTGCTCAGAGCCCCAACTCCCGCGGGTGCCCGGCAGTCTCCCCACTGTTCCCGCCAGGGTACCAGGAGCTCCGCCATCATGACCCTCAGTCTATCCTAGGGGCCAACTGTGCCTGTGGAAGGCACCCCATACGTCCCCTTCTGGTTCCTAAGAGGCGAGTCCCCTGGTAGCAGCGGCCGCCGTCAGAGAACACCAGCGCTGAGTCACTCTCCTTACACTGTTCAAAGCACCTTCACTTCAAACTGGGACCCTCGGCCACCTGTGGGTCCACTGCAGTCCGTGGGGGTGGGAACACCACCACCCAGGCTTACACTGCCCACCTTGGGCCCTCGGCAAGGAGCTGCCCACGGAGGTTGGGGCCCCCTGGAGTTCCAGCCCCCCACCCAGAGTCAGCTGACCTCCCGCAGGTGAGCCTCCCAGCCCGCCGGAGGGCTGTGTGACCTGGGTAGCAGTGAGCTGCCACCTCAGGCTCGGTCTGTGACCCAGAAGGACCATCTCGTGAGGGTGACAGGAGACCACACATGTGCAGCCTGGTGGAGGGCCCCGGCCAGCACCCAGCACGCCGCGCCTCTGGGACTCTCCACAGAGCAGACGTCAGTCTTCCAGTTCAGTCTAACAGAGGCGAGCTGGCTAAAGACCCATGACAAAATCTGCAGCAAGGAAGACAGACTCTGAACTGAAGTTTACTTCAGGAGAAAAAGAGCCCTCTGCATTTGATCTGTAACAAGTTGTCGGGCATTATGATAAAAAAGGAGAACTCAACTCCTAGTGTATGTTTAAATTTCCTATACAGTTCACTTAGCATCTGAACCCAAATGGAGACAAAAATAAAAGACAGTAAGACGTTACCCTTAAGCAGACACGAGGTGTGGACCTAGCGCATCTGTTTGCTGCCCTCTCCTCCGCCTGCCTCCTGGACTGGACGCTGACGGACGGCGGGGTCCAGCCTTGGGGCTTTCCAGCCACCTTCCCAGAGGACAGTCCAGACGAGGAAACACAGCAGGCACTCTCCACGGCCTCCCAGCAACGACTGGTCGTTTTTTCTAGAGAAAACACCCTGGGAAGACCTCAGGTCAGAGATGATTCCCTAGCCCAGGGCCCTGGGCACCCACCTGGGGTCCCTGAGCCCTGAGTGACGGGCTTCCCCGCAAGCTTGGGAGAGCCTTCCTCTGCGGTGAGCAGTCTCCCAGGAGGCTGCAGGACGGCACGGCCAGAGCACCGGGTGCACGAGGACGGACTGAAGGTGAGGCAGGGCCCCACCTCCAGTCGGGGAGGTGGGAGCCACGGACCAGAGAGCTTTTGAATGATGGGGCTTGTGTGGACTGACCCCTCATCACCACCCCCAGAGGGAGGCGGGCTTCCCAGCCCACGTGAGGAAGGAGGACGGCACTAACCGTGGGGTTAAGACAAAGGCGCCGACCAGGAGAGCCCACCTGGGAGAAAGTAAAGAGCAAATCAATGGGCTGGAACACTGAGGCCAGAATGGAGGGTCCGGGAGGCGGGCAGGGTGTTAACGGTGGCTATTGGAGCCTGCCCTCCAGAGAAAAGACATCACCTTAAAATAGAACCTCATCACATCCTCCTGGACCACACTTCACTGCAGTAATTGCGTCTGTGAGAAAGAGGAATGCGAAAGAAATCAGGCACCTCCGGACTCAGCCGCAAGTAATGTAACGGAACCACCTGCCGAGAATTCCCATTAAGAAGCTGGCTGCCTGTGCTGTGAATACCGGGGCGCAGTCCCCTTCCGTGGCCCACAGGGCCTCGCGCCTAGGTCCCACAGCCAGTGTAACTGTCTGGACTGCCCCGCTCCCCTGCGGGGTCCACACCAATGTGGTTAATGCTTCGAGGCTCCCACCAACACCCAGGGCTGTGGACACCGGAGTGGAGGACCTCCGTCCTCCCCAAATCCATCCCACTAACGGAACGGCCGGGTCGTTAGAAGGAAGTTGTTATGAGTCCTCCACACGCGAGAGGCGGGAAGGAGACTCCCCGCTGGACTGGAAATTAATGGGCTGCTCCGGCACAAGGCCCTTTGACAGGAGCCCAGCCATTTACCTTCCTGACTGACGGCAGGGCCACAAGCTGTACCATCTGCTTCGTGCCTCCAGATTCATTTCTCCCCTCCGGTCACCGCTCTGGGACCCCTCGTCTGCGTTGGTGCGAAGCTGCAGGCCAAGCAGCCGTGCCCCAGCAGGCCGCCCGGGAGCCCGCCTGCTCCAGCCGCGCAGAGGGCCAGCGCCTCTGCCTCCAGGGCCCGGGGTCACCTCGGCCGCGACTGCTGGCCCCTCGAAGCCCCTACCCACCTCCCGGGCCCTGGCTGCACACCGGGACCACCTGGGACCTTGAGAGCGCAGGTGCCTGGGCCCTGCCTTGGAGGCTCTGATGGGACTGGTCCGGTGGCATCCACACTGGCTCCAGCACAAATTCCCCAGGAGACTCTACGGGCAGTAAGGGTTTAGAACCCTGGGCCGATCCCATGGACACAAATTAGATGCCACGGCGCCTACCCTAGAATTATTTCTGACGACTTCCTCTCCCCCGACGCCTCAGCAAAGACCCCTCAGCAAAGACCCCTCAGCAAGGCTCCCCGGCCAGGCGTGCCTCCTCCTTGTTGCGTGATAAACAAGGAAGTTCCTTAAGGAAGACTGGGTGGATCGGGTTGGTTTAGCCTAGATTTACTCACCAAGAGTTGGCTTCAGAGCAGGTCCTGCGATCGCGTGCACAAGGACCTTCAGTGGGAGGCGGCTAACCGGGGGGCTGGGTGTCCCCTCCGCGGCCCTGCAGCTGTGAGACCCGGGATTCCTGGCTGCTCTCTGGGCCACGCCCTGCGCCAGCCTCCTGGCCTCCATCTCAGTGAGGCCGCCCTCTGCAGCAACACCGTGTACTGAGCCTGGCCTGCTTCTCTGCCATGCCTGACTGTGGGGGGGGGGGGCTTCGTGGACACTGAACCCTGTCAGTGTACCCCAAACCTGACTGCACGTCGAAGTTGCCTGAGAGCGTTTCCACGCGTGTACACGGCCTGGCAGGTTTGCTTTGGGGCCCAGCAACCAGAGTTCGGTTCCACTCGGTAATCGCCGGGTCCGAGGCCCTGCTGTCCGTGAGGGGCTGATGGCCATGCTGGCTTCACCCCCTCGTTTCGTTACACAGCGCCATCCCCAGGCACACGCTCACACTTCAGTTCCCACGGGATGGTAACGGTCACGGTCGCCTAAATGACAAAGTCTGCTGCCAGCTCCTCCGTCCACGAATCGCCGCGTACGTGACAGAGCTGCATCGTGACCGGTCACCACTCACGGCTCTTCTTCCAAAGTCTGTCAGCGACACGCAGGCGTGCTGGCGCCCTGGCTCCCGGTGACTAACCACATAACATTTCACAGAAACGGGTCATCAAGACAGGAAACTGAGCAAGGAAGACAGAAGTGCGGCAGAGAGATGAAAAGCAGGTACGGCCGGAAGTGAAACCTGAGTCATGGAGCGCGGCAGCTGACCAGGGAATGCGGACACGGCCACCGTCTGAGAGACTCAACTCGGGGCCCCAGGAAGGTGGCGAAGGCCATTCATCCACAGAAACGAGGGACGTGTCTGCGAGGAAAAGGGCCAAGCGGGGGAGGCAGAAACACTCACAGTGAGGAACACCCGGAGATGCTTCACGACGTCGAACATTCAAAGGACAAAACACTGGAAGCTGAGCTAAACTCAGAAAGGTGCAGGACGAGTCGCCAAGTCGTAGAACAGCGGGTCCCTCCTCACAAGTCGTAACACAAGAAGGAAGCACTGTTGGAACCAGACTTAAGACGGCTGACCCTCAATGTGTCTGACGTTTTAAGTTACATGCATTCAATCAATATGACTGTTTCTGTTTCCATTTATACACACATAACCAGCATTAAGAGACTTCATTTTTTTACAAAAAAAAATGTAAAGGCGCCGGAACCACCGTGATGTTCCCCGCTGGTGGGTAATGGTCCTGAGTCCCAGTTACCCTGGTGGGGCCTCACCTGGGTCCTGCGCCTCTGTGCAGAGTGAGCACCGTGGGCTCTGGTCTCGTGAGTGCCCTCTGTGTTCGAGCACGTTGTTCAGCACAGCCACAGCATCGCCGCCAGGCGTGGACAGGGACGTCCGGCCTGAAAGCCTGTGTCTTGGGCAGCCTGGTTCCTACGACTGACCAGCATGAGCACCTCCGTGCACGTCCATCTTTCCAAAATGTTACTGGGAGGACAGCACGGGCCTGATAATTATTTTCTAACAGGAAGTCCTTCTGGCCAAGAAGGCCCCACTTTAGGAAATGGCTGTTTTGCAAACATTACACACAGTACACGCCAGGATCCATTCACTGCTTTAATTAATAATCATAGACTTAGGAAGTCTTTATCAAGTGCATCAGCGAGCCCTTAAAGTGCACATCTTCACAAAAACACTGTTCGAGTGGAAAGTCAGATGAGTGTCAGCTCTTTCCTTCCCAATCATTATTCCTCAGGGGCTGACACCGATCGGTGCAGACCTTCCTCTTCCGCTTCCCGCCAGGAGGCCAGTCGGCAGCGTACTGCCGACCGGAATTAAAATGATATGTGAGGGTAAACGCCCATTAACAAGCCCACGGTTTCCTTCCTGTACCAATGCTCCCCACCAAGAGACTTCTACGGCTGCTCAGAAATAATGTTGTTTTGTTTGTTTGTTTGTTTTTTGCGGTACGCGGGCCTCTCACTGCTGCGGCCTCTCCCGTTGCGGAGCACAGGCTCTGGACGCGCAGGCTCAGCAGCCATGGCTCACGGGCCCAGCCGCTCCGCGGCACGTGGGATCTTCCCGGACCGGGGCACGAACCCGTGTCCCCTGCATCGGCAGGCGGACTCCCAACCACTGCGCCACCAGGGAGGCCCAGAAATAACGTTTTAATGTCTCCAGAAGCTCAGCGTTCCATCCCTCCACCACCTCCAAGTCCAGAGGCAGGTGGTGGTCTCTGTTTACCGCCTCTGCCGTTTACTCAGCAAATGCTGGCCGAGCATGAGCCACTGTCTCGCTCTCTGCAACGTGACGTCATCCGTCTCGTCCCCAAGCCTAAGTGGGAATAAGCCACCTCGTAACGGGTTTTGCCGGGTTGGGTCTGAGCAGTGGTAAGACGGCAAGAACAGCGAGGCCGCGTCTCTCCCGACACAGCTACTGCCGGCCGTCCTTCCCAAGGCAGGCAAGGAGTCCACGGCACGGCGACGGCCTCGCCTGGGGCTCAGGCACAGCCAGCGGAGGAGCAGGGCCACGGCCTACCCGCGGTGGGTCCCGCGCCCTCCTCACCCTCGGCGCGCCCAGGGGCTGCTTTCAGAGCTCGGGCCCTCGGCCTGCCCTCCTGAGGGTTCAGCCCAGGACCTCCCCCAGCAGAGGGTCCGCACAAGCCTCCCTCCTCCTCGAAGGCAAAGGAGAGCAGCGCATCTGCAAAGCTGGCTTTTGCTCTCAGTTCGAGAGGTCCTTCCAGGAAGGGGAGGCTTGAGCAACGTCACGCCATCAATTTACACACGGAGGTGAGGCTCCTGGGCTGTTCTTCCGTCCCCAAGACACGGGCTGTCACGGACGGGAATCAGGAAAACAACGTCTTCACTCTAAACCACACGGGCTTCCAGAGAAACAGATTCCATCTCCCTCGTCCCACACCCCGTCCTGAAGCGTGTGATACCGTGGCAGCCGTCGTGACCGGGGCTGCGGCAACCACTGCCCACGTCCTCCCTGTCCTTGTTAACGAGACATGTCCACATCCCCAGTGCGGCTGAGTCACAGAGCGGGAAACCACGGGGACCGCGGCCCTGGGGAAGGAAACAGCCCAGGTTCCAGCCGAGCCGTGCGGAGAACCTCACCTCCATCCTCCCGTCGTTTCCAAAGCCGATGCAGGAGGCAACCACGCGCCCAGTCCCGCCAAGGTCATCTGACGACACGACTGAGCTCGAGTTCACTTCTGGAGAGATGACTCATACCTCCGTAAGCCCCTGTGGCTCAGATCTTTACTTCAGGCTTCAGAATAAAAATAGACCAGTTATACCCATTTACCAGGTACGTCACCAATTACGAATACACTAGTATATACATTACACACTAATTACCGTTTAGTCTCAAGTCTTCAGATAGAAATTTCAACAGAATCACACTTAAAAGGAAGAATTCAACCTGCTGCATATTATTGAGACCCACCCCATTAAGATACGTAAGATTTGTTTTGTTTCACGGAGTCTTCAAATTTATTTCTAAGCTGGGGTAATAGCACTGGGTTTCTGAACCCTAAGTGAAAAATATAACTTAATTATTTATGCAAAAATGCATTGACAAAACGATACCCAAAGTTTCTGACATATTTTCCTTTTTGTAGCTTCTCCAAGTGAGATATGTCAAGAAGCAGCTTTCCTGCGATGCGCCTCAAAAATAAATGCAGAGAAAGAAGTGTAACAGATGGCTTGGATTAAATTTGAACAGTGACGAGTAATGGCTTTTAGGACAGCTGGGTAATGTACTCTTTGCTCAAAAACATGTTTGATCTGAAACACAGAAACAATCTATGGTTTCCATGAAAGTGAAAGAGAAATGAAGCTGAATGTGGAGCAGGTCGCTGGTTTTCTCTCCAATATGTTCTGTGCTGCTCTGAGAGCCATATGCTCTGTTTGATGTATGTGGGATATAACTGGAATGGAAACTTTTTACATTTAGAAGTAGTGATCAAACATTTACGCCACATATTCATCAATAGCTGTGAGGCAACAGAGAATTACTATTGGGGATAAGAAAACAAAGTTTGTCTTAACTCTAAACAGTTAGGTTTCCCTTCCTTCATTGTCGGATCTGTGAAATCACCTCCAGAGAGGGGCTGGGGGAGGCCACGTGACCGTTAAAGAGGAAGTTTGCTCATCAGCAACTAAGGTTCATCACAGAAATACTTCAATAAAATCCACCATTCAAAGGACACCTACAGCAACGTGCCATTAAAATGCAAACTGACAGGAGTGCATTCATTTCACAAGTTACTGAATCTTGCCTCCAAGACGGAAGCCCGACAGAGCCGGTCTCCAGGGAAACCCACCCGCACCTAAGAAGAACCCACAACATTTAGAAATGCACAGACTCCCAGTCCCAGGAGGGCTGCTGAGCCCCGCAGACAGCACCCGCGGTGGGGGAGACGAGGCCAGGCCTGCGCTCCGGCCCCTCGGCTGGGGGAGACTTGGGGCGCGTGCAGTGAGGGCCCAGCAAGCCGCCAGCAGCGGCCGCCAAGCACCCTCTCGTTTGCTGAGCCAGAGACCTGGGCACGGGCGTGAGCCGGGACGCTGCGTGCTGGCGGTGCTCACTTCACAGACACGTCTCAAAGGAAGCAAACTCAAAGGAAGATGGAAATAAGAAAAAACAAGAAAAGTGCCCCCCCCCCCCCCCCCCCCGCGAAGCGGCAGGTGCCACTTGCAAGGCCGTGACCCGCAGCCCCGCCTGCAGGGCCTGTGGCCGACTCAGGCTCCAGGTGGCGCTGATTCGGGCTGGTCACTCCTGAGCCAGCCGGCCCAGAGCACCCCGTCCCACGCTCCCTGCGCGGCAGCGGCGAGGACAAGACAGGTCCTGCCCGTCCCCAAAGAGGAAATGAGAGAGGAGGCGATGGCGCAAGCCACCTCCCCGGACGGAACTGGACCACAGGCCCCTTGCTCCACTCAGGGGCCCGAAGCTTTGAGGAAAGAAAACCGGAGGCTAGTGCCTCTCGCGTGCAAATGTGTCTCAAAACCGGCACTCTTTAGGGTAACAAAGGCAAGGCCGAGCGGGGTCAGCTGGATGAGGCGAGCCTTTGGGAAACACTTAGACGAGCGGCCCAGACCGGCGGGGGGGCCACGACCACCCCTCATCCCGGGCTGCGGGCTGGCGGGGCCTCAGCGAACCCTCAGCGTGGCCAGCACTGGGTGGCGAGGCCGTGAGGACCTCCCTGGACCCCCGAGGCCTCACTGAGCCCCAGGACTGTCCCGGGGGTCTTAGAAACGGGCCTGTCTGACTCCTCCTCTTCCAGACGAGGAAAGGGGAAGCAGAGGCCTGACAGAGGAGTAGGGCCGAACTGGAATTTAATCAGAAAGCAGCACTGAGCCTGTGCTCAGCGGTTGCACTATTTCACTTCATCCTCACACCTGCCTCTCACTTGCCCTTTGTCAGTGAGGAAGGTGACGCTGACCCCTGCTTGGCTCTCCCACCCGGTGGTGCTGAGCGGTTCTCCTGAGCGCAGGTGCACACGTGCACGTGGCCCAGGGGTGCCCATGACCCTCACTCAGTCCCCGCCCACGTGGAGCCCACGGCCCGGGCGGCAGAGTGGGCGGCATCGCCCTTTCTGCCGACTGGGCTTCTGTTCTCCACTCGGCTTCATGAAGCGGAAGAAAAGCAGGGGCAAAACAGGACGTGGCATTGACGCCTCTCGGCTGTAAAGGACTCCGTCAAGGGGACCAAGTGGGGGAACACCGTCAGAACCCGCCCCGAGCACTTTGCTGCGCCTGAGTCTGTGATTAGACCCTTGGCTCGGAGCACCCAAGGGCATATCCCGCGTGGGAGCAGAGAGGGTCCAGGACCGCCGGAGACAAAGATGAGTAAAGAACCGACCCTCCTGACTCCGTTCTCAGCGGGTCTCTGGCCCAATTTAAGCACGTGTTGAGCACACACAGAACAGACTGCACACACGTCTGCAAGTGCGACGCCGCTGTCAGGAGCCCTCCTCCAGCAGCAGCAGTCCTTAGAGCAGGGTGTGGGCGCAGCGCTTGTTCGCACCCCTGCACGCGCCGGGCAACCGGAGGGGCTCCCGCGCGGTCCTGTGCAGGTCCAGGCCGTCGCACTGGCTCTTTAAACAGACCCTAATCTGGGTGTGGCTGTGAAGGTTTCTGTGGATGTGATTACCATCCACAATCCGCTGACCGTAAGTAAAGGGTCCTCCACAACGTGCTGGGCCTCGTCCATTCATTTGAAGGCCTGGAGAGCAGGGACTGAGGTTTCCCGAGAAGCAGGAATTCTGCCTCAAGACTGCAACGTCCCCTCCTGCTGGGGCTCTGCAGCCTCAGGCCTGCCGCACGGAGTATGGACTTGCCAGTCCCACAGACACCAGAGCCAGTCCTTTAAGATAAATATCTGCACACGCGCGCACACTCACACACTCACACACACTTTTTTCTGCATCTCTGGAAACCGCACAATACAGCAGCCGAGAGAGAGAGAGGGAGAGAGAGGGAGGGAGAGAGAGAGGGAGAGAG
>NW_020837949.1:499507-538144 GCF_003676395.1 Aethalodelphis obliquidens | reverse complement strand
GAGAGAGAGAGAGAGAGGGAGAGGTGCAAATATGTCATTACAACAAAACGCCACGGGCCAGGCATCGACCTCGGGGTGCAAGCGCTCGGGGTGCAGAGGAGACGCACTAGGCTTTGTCATTGTGCACCTGGCACCAGAGAGACACTCTTGGGAAGGTGGGCTGGACACACTAGGTGACCAAGCGGACACAGCAGGGTAAACGAGGGAGGTCCAGATCCACACAGAGCGGGTGCGGGACGCCACACAGGAGGGAGGCTGGGTGGAGGCAGACAGGCAACCCCGCGGGGCCGTGCTGCCTGCTGCTAGAAGTACATGGGAAAAGGGCTTCGGAGAGCAGATCCCATCTGCTGGTTGCAGCTAAGAACCTGGAACGATACACTGGAAAAGTCCTGTCTGATTTGCTATCAGGAGAGAGGCTGATGCCTCAGTATCTAATTCTGCCTAGACCTTAAGTTCTGCTTAGTCTCCAAATTTCAGTGGTTCTCTTAACCAATAACCAAGTGTTCAAAAGAAGGTGTTATGGAACCCAACAAACCCATCTCTAACCTGGGGCCACGTATGAAACTGGCTCCTAAGAGAGGGACGCAGGAGCTGGAGCGCTTCGTTTTAGGCCAAAGTGAAAGAAAGTCATTTTTCCAGTAGGGCAGCATAAGGTGGTTAAGTGCATACAAGATTCAGGGTAATTCCCAGAGCATCAAGAGAAAAAGGGTCCATTCCCTACGGCTCAGAAGGAGAGAGAGGTGGTGAGAGCCTTAAGGAAGGCTTTCCTGAAAGTCCTGTCAAAGGCTGTCCTTTTAAGGAATTCTTGTTCACACACAGAAAACTGTAAAGAAGAAAAGTAAAAGTATTCACAACCCCACCAATCTGCAGAATTGCCGTTAACAGCTGGCACAGCTCCTTTTCTTTCCATTCAGGCTTTCTTCACACAGCTGAGGCCACGCTGTCTGTGCAATTGGACAGCTTCCTTTTTCATTAAGCATTATGCCACAAGAAGTTTCCTTTGTCCTTAGAAAACTCTTCATGACTATCATCTTAAAGGCACACAGCACCACCCTCTGCTCATGGTTACTCTTTGCCTCTCTTTTGCAGAGGAAGGTCATTCCCAATTAGCAAATGCCCTCTGAGTGGGCTGAGGCAGATCTGCAGGGCCGGGCAGCAAACAAAACCCAACAGGAAGGGAGTTACAACTGGATTACAGCTATCATTCCTGATTTTGCTCAGGAAGTTCCGCCCATGTATTTACATTTTATTTAGTCACTTCTTTCAGAGTTCTTTCCAATAGAGACAGCTGTTTTTTTTTACAGCAATAAAAGGAACTATTACGGTGAAACAAGCTGACCTGCAACCATCGGCCGCTGTGCGCTCGGCCCCCGGTGTCAGCACCCCTCACTGCAGGCGGGAGGGCGCGCTTAACAAACTCTAACCGGGCCACGGATCCCTCTGGGGCGCGCAGCTGGTCGACAACAAAGCCTGGGCTTGTACTCAAGGCTCTGACTCCCAGCTCTGGCTACTTTAGTTACTAACTCGTAACGTCCTCACAACTGCTCTGCTCCTGGAGAATACTCTGTCTGTGGGTAACGGACACCTGAGTGAGCGGCCATCCCCGAGTCCCGGGCACCTGGGGGTAGGGGGTCGTCAGCGCCAAGAGCACCCAGAACTGAGTTTCAAGCCTCTCTCCACAGCATGGGCTCCCCAGCGTCTCCAGGAAGAGCACGTTTAAATCAGAAGCATGGCACGTTGCAGCAGACCCATGAAGAAACGGGGCACCAAGAAACCCCAGGGAAGGCCGTGTGGGCAGAGAGCACAGGTTGGAGGCTGACAGGAGCCCCCAGCGCTCGCTGGCTCCCGTGGTTTTCCCACCATCCAGCTCCTCAGCGTCTACAGATGTCTTAGGTCCACCCAGGCCCCACAGGCTCACCCGTTCCCAGCCTGGAGTCCCGTCTACCTGTGGCTCGGGTCCCCCAGTGCTCAGATGCACACACACAGCCTTCCAAACACAGAGTCCTGTCCGAGGAAAAACGCTCGAGGGCAAAAGCGATCACTTACAGGGAGGTGGGCGAGGGGATAACAGGAAGGCTCCACAGGGCACAGAGACTAAGGACACCCCCAGACCCGGCGGACAACACGAGGTAGAAACACCTACTCGCGCAACATGGAGTTTTATCAAACAACAATATCTTGTCAGGACTCCAACAGGCAAGAGAATCAAATTGAATTGTAATTGCCCAAGGAACACAGTCAGCCCCTGCTAAGGTGCATTGTGGTCTCCCACCCAGAGGGGTGATGTCTAGGCCTATGTTTTATGTGGAACTCATTTAGCCGAGCAAGCTTCTAGCAACCGGGCTCGCGGTGGCTTGGCTGTCTGGGGACAGCTCTGGGCGCCGTGCACTGAGGCCACCGCACTAGAGGGCCTGCTCCTTGCACTTCAGTGACGGGGGTGGTTCAGTGGAAAGGGGCCTTGGATTGGGAAAAACATAAGCTCCAGTTCTGGGCTCCGCTATTTGTTAGCTGTGCAATTTTGAACAAATCAGAACCGATTAAAATTTCCGCCTCTGTATCAATTAAGACACTTTCAGTTGCCAATCTGAGAAAATGTGACTGAAACTGGCTTAAAATCAGGGAATGTGTTGGTTCACGTAACTAAAGCGTCCAGAAGACAGGGCTGATTTTAGGGAGCTGCATGCAACAGCTCCGCTGTGTTTTCAAGTCTGCTTTCTTTCCCTCTCTTATCCGCTCACTGTGTCACGGGGTTCACCTGCAGGCTCCCTCCTCTGGGTGATGACAGCTGCACAGCTCTCACACCTGCTGTCCTGTCCACCTGAGCAGAAACAGGGTTCTTCCCCCAGCATTCTCGGGAACTCCTACAATTCACCATGACTGGATAGTGGGGGTCACATGACCCCTCCTGACCCATCACTGCCGCCAGGACCACGGAATGTTCTCCAGACTCCCCAGAGGATCGAGTACCTTTCACGAAATGTGAGGGAGAAAAGAAAGATGGCCATGCCTGCAGTGATATGGAGAGGACCAACGGAAGTGATGCATGCAGGTGTCTGCACGGTGGCTGACACGGGACAGGTGTTCAGCAACAGTGGATTTGTTCCCTAAATGAGCACCCAAACTTAACAAGCTGGGGTAGACTACAAACAACAGTCCCTCATAAAGGGAGCACACATCAGAATTCAAACATGTAGCCTAGAAAAAATGAGTCTGTCTGTGTGTTTCCAGGCCATGTTGAAGAGTGGGAGGGATGCAGACGGAGCTGGGGCTGGGGCTGGGACGCTGGAGCTGGCTCAGACGCCCCCTAACTGGTGAGAATGAAGGTCACTTAAAGCTTGGAGTCTCCTCCTACGAAGGTTTTTTGTGAGTTTCAGCTGAGACAATATATTTTAAGGCCCCTGGAATATGTTTAAAGTGGTATGAAAACAAACCACTTTTTATTAAAGTATAACATGCATTCCAAAGAGTGCACAAATGAGAAGCGCCCAGCCTGATGGCTTTCACGGAATGTACGCACACGCTCAGACACAGACCCATAATTCAGAGCACGCCCTGCCCCGCTTGGTCACCATCTGCTGGGTATATAATTGGAGTGGAATTACTGGACCGTAAGAGATGAATATGTTCAGCTTTCACAGATATGGAACATCTTTGTATATGTCCTTTGTACAACTAAGTATGCATTTCTGTTGGGAATATTTACCTAGGAGTGAAACTGCTGAATCATGGGGGAAGAGTTTACATACCTAGCTTTGCCACTTTATCTGAATTTACAGGCAAAAGTTGTTCACAATATTCCCTCATTGTCTTATTAATGTCTGTAGGATCTATAGTGATGTCCACTTTTTATTCCTGGTATTGGTGATTTGGTCCTTCTCTCTTTTGTTGATTAGTCTTCTTTTAAATTTATTTTATTTATTTATTTTTGGCTGCACTGAGTCTTCATTGCTGCGCGCAGGCTTTCTCTAGCTGTGGCGAGTGGGGCTACTCTTCGTTGCAGAGTGTGCACTTTGTTGCGGCGGCTTCTCTTGCTGCGGAGCACGGGCTCTAGGCGTGCGGGCTTCAGTAGTTGTGGTGCGTGGGCTCAGCAGTTGTGGCTCACAGGCTCTAGAGCACAGGCTCAGTAGTTGTGGCTCACAGGCTCCACCAGAGCACAGGCTCAGTAGTTGTGGCGCACAGGCTTAGCTGCTCCGCGGCATGTGGGATCTTTCCAGACCAGGGCTCAACCCGTGTCCCCTGCGTTGGCAGGTGGATTCTTAACCACTGCACCACCAGGGAAGCCCTGTTGATTAGTCTTGCCAGAAATAAACATTAAAATCTTTTTAAAGAACCAATTATTGGCTTTGCATTCTCTCTGCTGTACATCGGTTTTTTCTACTACAGTATTTTTTGTTCTTTATTATTTCCTTCCTCTGTTTTTTTTTTAGTTAAATTTCCTGCTCTTTTTCTAAATTCTTGAGATGTATACTTGAATTATTTATTTTTAACTTTTCTTCTTTTCTAATAAAGCATTTAAGATCATAACTTCCTTCCAACCATAGCTTTAGCTGTATGCCACAAATCTTACCATGTTGTGTTTTCATTATCATTCAGCTCAAGATATTTTCTCATTTCTATTGATGTTTCTTCTTTGATATACAGTGTATTTAGAAGAATACTGCTTAATTTCCAAACATTTAGGGATTTTCTACTTATCTTTATTGATTTCTCGCTTAATTCCTTAAGTCATAGAACTACTGTGAGTGATTTCAATCTTTAGAATTCTTTTGGCCCAACATCTGATCAGTTTGGGTAATATTCCACACACACGGGCCGAGTGTGTGTTCTGTTCGGACGGGTGCAGGGCTCTGCGCGAGTCTGCTAGGTCAGGTGCGCTCATCCTGTTCTTCATCTTCTTATCTTCACGGATTATTGTTTGCTCCATTTGTTCTACCAGTTATTTACAGAAATATGCCAAAATCTGTAATTGTACATTTTTTCTGCCTTTGGTTCTCTCAATTTTTGCTTTATGCATTTTGAAGTTATATCATCAGGGGCATCAAATGTATAATTACTGCATGTTCCTGGCAGACTGACCCTCATGTTTCATTATGAGCTTTGTATCTCTAAAAATGTTTCCTGCCTTAAAATCTACTTGTATTTTAGTATAGTAATGCCAGCTCTCCTTAGGTGAGTATTTTCATGGCGTCCTCTTCCATTCTTTTATTTCCAACCTTTTACACCCCCGAAGCTAAAGTGGTAATCAGCAACATATGAAAGGGTTTGTTTCCGTGACAATCTTTCACTTTCAGTTGGAATATTTGGCCCATTTATTTTCAACACAGCTATTGGTGTATTGGGGTTTGCACCTCCACCTTATCATTGTTTTTTATTTGTCCCACCTGCTCTATGTGTCCTTTCTTTCTCTCTCTTATTGCCTTCTTTTGGATTGAGTATTTCTATTACTCCTTTTTCCCCTTTCTCAGCTTGCTAGCTCTTCTTTCTGTGGTCACCTTAGAAATTACAGCATGGTCCCTGACTCACTACAGTGTAGCATGGTCATCATGTCTCAGGTGGTGCTAGAACCTGAGGACACCTTACCTCCCAGGAGGCCCATGTCTGTGTGTATTTGCCACCGGCCCCTCCCCACTCCTTCCTGCACCTCGTCATTTTCACATCCTGCTGTCAGAAGAACTCCCTTTAGGTGTTACTGAGAGTCTTCTCCTGATGGAGTCTCTCAAGCTCTGTTTGTCTCGACATATAATTACGCCACCTTTATATCTGAACAATAATTTCAGAGAATATTCTATGTCTAGGCTGAGAGCTCCTTCTCTCACCACACCAGAATTGTCTTTACACTGTCTCTGGTTTCCATAGTTTCTGTTCAAACAGAACAGAAACTATGGAATGGAATGTAAAACTAACAGAATGTAATGTCGCTTCCCAGATTTTCTCTTCAACTTTAGTTTTCACTAATTTTACTATGGTCTTCAGAGGTGTGGTTTTCTTTATATTCATTCTATGGGGTTGAACCATAAAACGCTGCCTTTATTCAACCTTTTTTACCTGCAAAATGGTTATTTAGTAAATCTTTTAAAATCCAAGTTTTGGTGTCTTTCTTCAGTTTTGGAAAGAAATCTGAGACATTATCTCCTCAAGTATTGCTTCTGCACCACTTTCTCTCCTATTCTGTGACTCCAGCTACACGTATAGCAAACCTTTCAACATGTCCCATTTGTCTCATACACTCTTTCCTGTAGTTTTTATCCGTTTGCTCTGCCTGGTTATTTCCTTCTGACCTACTTCCAGTTCACTGATCCCCTCTTCTGCTGTGTCCAATCTCCTGTTACACCATCATTAAGTTCCTAAATCCAGTGCAAGTATTTCCATTTGATTATTTTACTTCTAGAATCCATTCCTTCAGTAAAAGTTTATATCCTGGCACCTATGTTCTTGGACATATCAGTCACAGTTATTTTAAAATCTGAGTGTGATAAGTACAGGAACTGTGTGTGGACGTCCTTCTATCACCTATTTTTGTGATTGGTTTTGGTCATTCATTCTTGACAACTGAATGCCAGATATCATGAATGAAACTGCAGCAGCTCTGGGTGATTTTATCTCCTCACCTTCCTCCTTGGTTAGGCAGCCAGACCAGGCGCAGGTCACTTAATCCAGTCAAGGACTAAGCCAACAAGACAGGACTGTCATCTCGTCAAGGGCCAGTCTACCTCGGGGTCACACACACGCCTGGGGTGCAATTCATCAGGAGTCTCAGCTGAGGCCTGGGTGTGGGCTACGACCTCTCCTCCTTGGAAGTCCTTGAACTCCAGTCTCGTCTATTTGAATATATGAGACAGCCAAAACTTCTGCTCTGCTCCTCTGTTCCTTTCTGATCAGGCTTTAGCCCTGCAACCCAATAATTGGGCAAACACCTGGAAGGAGAGAGCCACAGGCCCTGGCCTCTCTTCTCTGTACCTATTTCTCTTTGGGAGCCAGAGGACTTCACAACTGTGTGACATGGCAGGATGCCCTACTGGTTTCTTGCTCTCTTCCATGCCTCTTCCCCACAACCCCTGCCTAGTTTCTCAGCCTCTTCTCCCCAGAAACACAGCACCAGTCCTCCTCTGGCCCCTTCTCTGTGGGATCTCGGCCTCTTAAGTCCTGGTTGATTTAGAAGCTGCCCAATGCCTTCAAACAGACGTCCTATGTATTTTATCCAGGTTTTCTAGTTGTTCTGTGCAGGAAATCTGATCTGTTCAAACTTGCTCATCATGTCCAAGAGGAGAAGTGTGCAGTTCAATTCTGATTCTTGTAAATTTTCTTGGAAATTGACAAATATGAATACATGCTGTGTGAAACCATCCTTTAAAACTCTCATTGAGCTGGATGTACAGCTGAGTAACATAGGGCTCAGGAGAACTTCGGCTACCAGTAACTTCGTGGGAGAGACACTGACCAGGGTCAGCAAGCTAGAGCCCTCAGACCCAACCCTGCCCTTGACCTCTCCTTATAGGGCCTCTAGACTAAGGGTGATTTTTACATTTTTTAAGGGAAGAAGAAAAAGGAGTTGGAGGAAATGGAGGAGATGGTGACCTTACATGGCCTTCAAAGCCAAAATATTTATCATCTAATAATTTACAGTTTGCCAACCCTTATTCTATCCCATCTCCCATTCTTTCAATGTGATTTCTTAGTGTATATTAATATAGATGTTATATATTAAATATATTAGTTATAGAAAGTGTAGGACACAGAAATAATTTTGCTCTAATTGCAAGACATGTCTTTCAAAGACCAACAACAGGCCTACAGGGTCTGCAGAGCCCTCTGGGCTTATTTGAGGTGGTGCATCTCACAATGTTCACAGGGAGGCTGGGTCTTTCGGAACTCATTTTGCAAAGTGGAAATACTGAGTCCTGGGAGTAACTGGGATTGACCAGACCCATCGAGGAAAACCCCAAGCAAAAGCTGGTTTCAGGTTCTATAATGTCATGCTGAGACACCACCTGCGTTTCCTGGACATAACTAATTAAATCACTTAGAAAATAGCTTCATTTCTATGTGCTCACATGAGTCCTACTGGGTCCTGCCAACTTCCTGGCCTCTCACTCTAACGTGTCACCACTTCTGATCAGACACTCCCCCCAAGCTCAGTTGTAAGAACAGAGACCGATACATTAACCCCACCAGGATAGCCTGGGGGGCCACAGCCGCAGAGGTGGAGAACCACACTAGAAACTGTCTCCTTGTAGGCAAAGACACCACCTCAAACACATGCTCCACGGGCTTGATATTCAGACGCCAAACACCTCCAGGTCCAGCCCCCAAGAGCTCAACACTCTCCAGAAAGGCCCTATACTGGAGGCCCTGGTGCCTGTGAAGGGCCACAGATTTCATACGGGTACTTTCAGGGTGTCAACACAGCTGCAGCCAGATTTACTCAACATGGGTGATGATGACGGTGGTGGCGGTGGTGATGAAGACCATTCTCTGAGCACGTGACATGGTTTAAAAAATAATAATAAAGTAATGGATTCCCCAAACCTGAGCTGAGAATATCTTCATATGGTAATGAAGGGGTTAAAGGGGCTGAAACAGAACACTGAAACCTAAGTTTTCATCACTAGAGAATTAGTTAAAGCCATAACAGCACTTCCCTACAATGGGCACTGCCTGTCAGTACCTGCCAGTGGAACGTGACTCAGCAAACTGGGGTAAGAGAGTCGGTCCTTTGATAAGTGACAAGAAAACTTTGCAGAACTACAGGATTCCATTTCTGTGCCAGAAAAGCATCTGAAAGGCTGTTCACCGAAGTGTCCTTCATGATGATTATTTTGGGGTTTTAGGATAAGTGCGTGATTTTTCTTTTATTCCTTACACCTTTCTGTACAACCCAAAGGTCCACCATTTAGCATATTTCTTTTTTTATTGTATATATGTTTTAATTATGGGAATAATTATGGGAAATATTATGGGAAACGTGCATATGAAAAAGGTATGAAAGGAAATATACTTACATTTCCTTTTTCATCAACAAATTAAATAATACATTTCAATTTTGGGAAAAATTAAAACAGATTCCATCTACTTCCATTTTTCCCAAATCATGGGAGATAATAGGAAAGGGGTCCAAAGAAAACTGACCACATTCGTCAGTTAAAAGAAATTTTTTTAAATATAAAATGTCAAAGGCTTTCCAGAAAGATAAGTAAAAAAGCAGGACAGAGCTGTACCTCTCTTTTTCAGGGACATAGCTGTACCTCTTTTTTTTTTAATACTTTCTGCTCTGTTTAATCCTGGTCAACAAGCACAGAGCAAACTCCTTCTTCCCACCCGAGGGATGCCAGATCACTGGACGGGTGGGGATGGAAAGCACCCACGCGCAGAACACGCTCCATCACCGCAGCTCCCCCCAGATGCTCACCTGTGGCTGGAGCCACAGCCTGAAGGGCGAACTCTCAACAAAGGGCACCTAAGGGTTCGCTCAGAGCCACCTCCTCTTGCCCGAGCTGCCCGTGAATCCGGGGGGCGGGGGTGGTTTACATCAAATCGATACACAAAGAAGTTCTTCCGAAAGGATAAAATGAGTCAATGGAGAATTAATCTTTAAGAGCTGTGGGCTTGCTCCCTGCCCACCTGGTTAATCGAGCCGTGGAGCTCGTTACACTGAGCACCTGTGTCGCTTCCAGCTGCCAGGAGGGCCCTGGGGGAGGGGGAGGAAAGCAGAGGGACTGGCCTGCTAGAGCCACACTTGGGCGAATTCCTCCTCACTGGGCATGGCAGCCACTTGTCCCTCAGGGGCGGGCCACCCTCTCCCCTTGAGAGCACCCACAGGGTCCCTTCCTACAAGTGACCCTCAGCAGAGACGGTCCCCACGGCAGAGCACCCCGTACCGTGTGAGGCCCCAACGCTCGGGGGGGCCCGGGGGGCCGGTCGGGGGGGGGGGGGGGGCGGCGGGGGGGGGGGGGGGGGGGGGCGCGAAGTGCTCCTGGCGGGGGCACCTGTCTCCCAGCATCGCACGCCGCGCCTCCCGGACTCTGAGGTGCCCGTCGTCGCCATCGGGCACCACCCTCCTCCCACCCGCCACACGGGTCGGTGCTGAAGAAGAGAGGGGTCTGCTGGGAGGTGCCCTGGGGACGAAGGCCGGGGACAGCTGCCCAGGGCAGGCCTGCAGCCAAGCTCCACACCAGCCCTGCTGCTGGGCCTCCGGTGGGAAGCCCTGGAGGCCGGGCCCCTCCGGCGCCTCTTACTCGGCCATCCCTTCCCTAGAGAGAGCCAGGCTGCAGTCACTCCCTCCTCCCCTCGTCCCGGCCCAGCTGGAGCTTCAGCTACTGCACAGTGACCTCCTCTGAAGCTGATCTTACATCCGCGTGAGAGCTGCACGCCCTGGACAGACGTCATCTCGTCCTGCTGACCGCCGCCTGCCAAGCCGTGGGCAGAAATGCCTGGCCCCCGTGAACCTCCCCCGCAGGTGACCCTCCCTCCCCCATCCCCTTCCTCACCCTGGTGCCAAGAAACAGGAGGCCAGTCCCGCCCCTGGCCTGAGCTGCCGTGCTTCCCGCTGTCAGGGGGGCGTCCAGGGCGGAGCCCCCAGGGAAGGAGCTCTGGCCTCTGCATCTGGGCAGAAGGTAACAGCCTCACAAGCCTGCCCGGTCAGCCTGGGGCTGGTTCCACCACTACACACGGCCGGGCTCGCCTGCGCTTCAAGCTCTCGTGAACGAGGGGACTAGTTTTTAGGCCCCGGGGGGACGCTCTGGGTGTCCGCAGTCGGGGAGAGACACGTGGGCGCGCCGTCACCGTGGTGCGCAGGACCGAAACCCAGGTGGCCAGGAGTCGCCTGACCCTGCACCCTCCCCCACAGCTCCTGGCAACCCACGGGGCAAGTTCACGGTCCAGGAACCTTCACGCGGAAGGGGAAACAAACCGGCTCCCTCTCTTCTCTCCTCCCAACTAACCAAGGCAGAGGAACAAGCAGGAAGCCCGTGTCGCCCAGGTCATGGGGGCGGGCGGCAGGTCTCCAGTAAGACTCACCCAGTCCAAAGCTGAGCTCACACACTCGACTCACAGGAATCTTCCAGAAGTGTGAGCACCGGCTGAGCTGGCAGGACCACAGCTTCCAACAGACACTTTTATGATACGCTTGGTTTGCTCAAATGAGCGTCACTTCAAAAGCACGCCGGCTGGAGAGCCACAGGGAACGACAGAAGAACCACAGTGACCTGGTGATCGGCCCTCCCCCTCCAGCCCCGCTCGGAAGGGACGATGCCAGCTTCACCGTAACTCGCACCGTTCACCTACTAGATCCTGAAACAGCAAGGCTCCAAAGGGAACCGCACCGCCTGGGACGTGGCAAAGGGAATCACCGTACTCAGTCTTCACCGTCCCTAGGGACAGGGACATCCCCGAGGTCATGAAGGAGGGAGGAACCCACAGGGCCGGCCCCCATGGACAGAGACGCGCAGGGCACTGCCAGCTGAGTGGGACTGAACTACGAGGTTTCAAGTTGTGGCAGTGAAAGCGCTGAGGGCTTAGGCTTCTGCTTGGTCCTTTCTGAGATCACCCACAGAACCGTCACCGCGGTGAAGCTGAGAGCTGTGTCCTCTGCATCTCAGCAGCCTGACGACGCATCTGGAGCAGCTTAATGAAACTGTTAACAAGTCATGCTGTTTTCAGCAGTCATGTAACTTGCTGTGGCCTTTCAGCCATCTTTGTAATCAAGTAACCTTTTGTGATTTTCCCAGCAAACGGGAATACGAAACCCCCTTTTATTCCTAAAGTATCTGCTTTTCAAAATCATGTTATAATTGGTATTAAAATGAAGACAGCAGAGCTAGGACCAACCTGAAACGCTGCTCTAACAGAGGCGGAAACGTAGACAAGAGCGCTGTGCTTGCGTGCAAGGGCCCACGCCCCTCGGTGCCCCCTCCAGATACACACGCAGGGAGACCCCGCTCCTGCAGCGCCACAGCGACAGCAGCGGGATCTGCCATCTTCCTTCTTCCTTTCACTCACTGCGCATCGGCTCATCGACTTTATCCACGTCACTCTGAATAAACGCGGGTTGATCTGGCAAGATCACTGCCCACGCAGCAGGGAGGGTCTGGCCTGAGCTGAGAATGAGCTCACTCGGTGGGCCTGTGGGCTGGGGCTGACTTCACTCAAGTCCTGGTCTCACCTCGTCTCCTTCCGTTGAGCACTGGACCCACACGCTTGCTGACGGGAAAGACACCGTGTGATGAGGTCATGCTGCCTGTTAGGTGGCCTCAACAGTCTAGAGGGTAGGCTGGGAGGCAACAGCAGGCACCAGGTGGCCCACCCGGGAGCCATCCTCTGGCAGCCGTGTCCCAGGGAGAGCCCTGGGCTGGGCTCTGGGGAGACTATGCGTTCCTGGCTATGCGTCGGTCAACAGTCAGGCTGGTGGGCGTGTGCACTGCCCACAGAATCACCCGCAAAAAGGCAGTTCACACAGGAGCACGTGCTCTCCAGGGGTCTGAAGAGAGAGGGGCTCCCGAAGCCAGCCACGTGGTTCCACTCTGCTTTCAACAGCCTTTGGTGACGCAAGAGGAAGATCTTTGCCGATGCATTCACGTTGCACCTGGTTACGGAGCACTTCCTCTCCCCAGCCTTTTGTGGGCGGTGGAATTTCTGACGTGCCCAGTGTTCCGGCGTCTTGCTGCCGTGACGTACGCTCCAGAACTAGCAGCAGGAGAGGAGGACAGCTGTGTCTCCTCCCCACACTCTCCTATGCTCACAGCCATCTCCTGGGGGCAGCCAGCCAGGCGGCGAAGGGAGGAGCACGCAGTACTGGCCCTCAGCACCGCAGAGCGACAGTGGACCGCGGCCAAAGTCACAGGACAGCGCGTGCTCGGCAATGAGCCGGGCAGCCAGGGACACACCCGCCTCCCGCTGCTCCATCAGCAAAGGCGGCACTGCACCCACAATGTCGCGGGCTTTCGGAGCTTGTTACTCTTTTATTTGCACGTGCAAAAAAGTTTATTGTGATAATACAGTATAAAATTTCCTTAGGTTTCCACTTAGTTGAAATAAAGATCTTGAAAAAAAATTCTAAATAGTATCTTTCTATCACTGTTAACCCTAACATATGTCATATGAAATATCATAAGCATTTACTATGTATCCAAGGACAGTGACTAGATAGCTATGAGAAGCAATTTTTATTTTTATTTTTTATTTATTTTTTTATTTTTTTGGCGGTACGCGGGCCTCTCACTGTTGTGGCCTCTCCCGTTGCGGAGCACAGGCTCCGGACACGCAGGCTCAGCGGCCATGGCTCACGGGCCCAGCTGCTCCGCGGCATGTGGGATCCTCCCGGACCGGGGCACGAACCCGTGTCCCCTGCATCAGCAGGCGGACTCTCAACCACTGCGCCACCAGGGAAGCCCGATAGGCAATTTTTATATGGTGGTTTATTCCCACCCTTTTAAAGATGTGGCTTCTTAAGGCAAACGGTTTTCTATAATGGTGATAATTTATGTGATTAGATGTTTCCTTATACCAGGTCATGAAATTAATTTTCATCTTAATTAGTGCCCACAGCAACGATTCTATTAATAATCCATTCAGCTAGCTGCATTTTGGTAAGTTAGTTGTGCTGCATTTTGGGCACTGCTAATATGCCAAGGTCAACACGTCTCAACAGAACCAATGTAAGATAACAGTGAACAACATTAGCTTCTATCTGCAAATGCTAGGTTATCTGCGTACAGATTTCCTCTGGTGGCACATATCCTTGTCCTTAAAAGTCTTAGAGTTAATTACCTCAGTTTCAAGTCTTTTTTTCCATGATTGAAGGGTTTATTAGGCCCTAACAGCCTGCCATAGACCTACCAAATTCACAGAACACTAATTTGCTAAAGAGAAGGTCTATATATTCATTTACCATGGGAATTGTAACTACCTAGATAACCTTCCTCTTGTTTTCCATCAATGTATTCCTTTCCCGTTAGAAGAAACCTATCTATGAAGCCAAATTAAGGTGATGAAATTATTCTGAAGAACATAAAGTTAAAAAGAACGTGATGGAAGAAAGTTAAGCACGTTTCACAGAACCACAATTCTTCAAGGGGCATAAATAGATTAGGCCCCAATTTCCACTTTAGAAAAACTATATAATGCACACAAATCCTTTAAAAGATCACAATCTCTGTTCTCCTTGAAAATTTGTAGGAATCAAAGAACCATTCTTTCATTTAGTATCCTGTTTCATGGCTTTGTAATCTCAGGTCCAAGTTATAAACATTCACCTCGGAACAAAAGAATTAAAATCTTTTTACCTTTCACCACAGGCTATACTGCCCATCTATTTCATCGTTTCAGTCATCGCTCTTCAAGATCTAGTACTTCTCTCCACTCTATCTTTGGTTCCCAGCAGCAAAGAAGGACCCAGCATACTGAGCTCTGGCCTGATGTGCCTGTAGAGGTTCTTGAAGCTGTGCGCTCCCATGTCCAAGTCTGCAGACGACTGTTCACATTGTCTTTAATGGCAACACTTGTCCAAGTTTGCGCTTTAGTGTGGTTTCTTTGTCTTTCATTCCATTCTTCTGTGCTTTTGTCTGGCCAATATTCCCATACTCTATGTTTGTTCTGCTTTCTGGTCCTTTTTCGAAATTTTAATCAATTAAAAATAGGAACAGGCAGACGATGGAGACATTACAGGTTCAGTTCCAGACTGATGTAGATTCCTGTAGTTTCTCTCTCTTCGTCTTCTTTTTCTTACCCTTTCAAGAGAGAGCGGTGTGCGTGGTGAGTCTGGCCTCCAGCCGCTGGGCCCGACGCTGACGCCCCAGCTCCCGCTCCCGCCTCAGAGCCGGAACTTGTTATTCTCAGAACGGCAATCTTGTCATTTGTCAGTGACCCCCAGCCAATCTGAGGGCAGCTCTTTAAGCAACGTTCATGTTGAGGATGAATCTAACCTTCATTTGTTAAGTTCTACCACTTTATAGAATGAAATCACAAGCATATCCTTGAATTTAATTTTTTCTTCCTCAAGAAGGGAAACTTAGGTACATACTATCTCTTAATTGGAAAAATATTCATTACTGTCTGCTAAACACGCTGAAACAGGAGGGCTTTTAAATAAATTGTTTCATTGGGTGAAAACGGGGGAAGACAGACCACTCGGAACACTGCACAAGTTAGGAGGCGCTAGGCGCTGAAATGAGCCCAGCGGATGCTCGGGTGCCAGCGTCCTCCCTCCAGGGGGAGAGGGGCCTGAGTCCACGTCGGGCACACTTGCCTCCCTGTCAGAATGACCACACGTGCGCAGTACGGCCTTCAGGACACATGCCAAAAGTTCTGCCATAAAAGCCCCCAGAGGAGGTTTAAGCAGATTCTAGCTTCCCACTCCACCTGGGCAGCAGCTCTCCTCCAACAGCGGCAGAAGCATCGCCGGGGTCAGCCCCACCGTGCGCGCCCGGCCTCGCCCTGCCCCCCTCCCCTCATATCTGAACAAATTAGATACGGTCTCCCAAAAGCTGCATGTTGGTGAATTTTTCTGAAATTGTAGGGTTTTCACATGCACTGTAGAAGTCTAAGGTGAGTTTTTTCTTTTTTCGTTTAAAAAATTAATAAGGAAGAATTAACAGTGGAATATAAATTTTCTTCCTATTCCAGTCCCCCAACCTACAGACGCCAGCTGATTCTTGGGATCCTTCAGAGACTGTCTTCCCACACATGAGGACACACACACACTGGTTAAACACAACAGGGATTTATTCCTGCATTTTTTTTCAGTCTTCCTGTGAAATGTAATGAACATAGAGAAATATGCACAAAAATATATAACAAACAATTATTAAGTGAATGTTCATAGAATCACTCCCCAGGTCCAGAATTGTAATCCTGCAGCAGCCAGAAGCCCCCTCGCCGAGCACACCTGCCCAGGTGGCCGCTGTGTACGCTAGCCTTTCCCTTCTTAGAACTGGACACGCGTGGCATGGAACCTCTCATGCCTTCTTTCTTTCACTCAGTTTTATATGTGATCCAGGTCGTCGTGGTTTGTTCAGTTTCACTGCTGTGGGCTGTTCCTGTTGTATGAAGGTAACGAATATACAGTACATTCAGCTTATATTCGTGAATATGGAAAGTATCCATACAATATACAAAACATACACATTTCATTGTATGAAATATTTACTTCATCTCTTCTGCCCCTGAAGTACGTTTGAGGATTTCCAGACTGCGAAGAAGCTAATAAACAACCCTACCTATGGACGTTGTTGCATGTGCGTCTTCAGTGCCCCGGGGTGCTGCCTGCTGCCATCCGGGGACCTGCTGGAGCTCGGGTGGTGTTTATTCCACCACCAGGCCAGCCCATCTAGTCAGTGGGCCACTGTGTGTCACGTGGTTCCCTTTCACTTCTCTGATTCAATAACCAGGTTGAACACCATCGTATACATTTGCGTCACTGCATTTCCTCCTTAGAAGTTCCTGCTCAAGTGTTTCTCCAGTTTTTTCTTGGTTGTCTGCATTTTCCTTAAAGATCTGTTGGGAGTCTTTATGTTACTGACCGTGAGGGCTTTTCTGGGTGCACGTACTTCACCTTCTCCCAAGACTGTCGCTTGTCTTAACTCTGTCTGTATTAAGAGAGGTTCTTGATTTTAATGTAGTTGAAATTATCAATCTTTTACTCTGTGGTTGGTGTTTTTTAAATCCCGTTTCAAAAACTTTATCTACTCTGAGGTCATGAAAATGTTATGTTCTCATCTCATCTCTCTCACTTTCACTTAAGTATATAGGAGTTGACCGATATGAAGGAAATCAGGTCCAATTTCATTTTTTCTAATATGGATTCCAGCTGTTCTCCATCTTCATTTTTTCATTCAAAGTATCTTCAGCTCTTCCTGTATCTGCACATACACAGTTCCATCTTGAGGATAAGCCATAATTTGAAGGATATTTAGGATGCTTTTTTTCTATTCCAATTTTTCAAAGAATCATTTTACACTAATTCTTTACAAACATACTTAAGCATATTCATCATGGGCTTTCATGGGAGTAGGCCTGGCGAGTCTAAAGGATGTGCATTTTACATTTTCTTAGATATTGGGTTTTCTGTCTTGCTTTATAAAATTAATTCCCTGTCAAAATTATTAAAAATTCCCCCAAGTTTTCTTCTAGTACTTATAAAGTCCCATTATACTTTTAAGTCTTTGAGCCATCTGGATTTTATTTTGGGGTAAGAAATCTGGGAGGGATCCAGCTATATATTTTCCAAATGTCTGGCCAGTTGTCCCCAAATCATTATTGAATAATACATCTTTCCCCGCTTATTTTAAATGTCATCATTATCATATACTAAATACTCATATGCACTAGGTCTATTTCTAGGCTTTCTATTCTTTTCCTTCAATCCGTTTGTCTGTTCATGATCACAGCCACTCGGGTGGAAATACTCCATCATCTCAGAGCACCAGGGGTGGGATGGTTAGCGGCCCCCGTACAACTTCCCTGCTTCACGACCTTCCCGTAATTTCTCAACATGAACTTTAAAACTAGTTTGCTCAGTTTCAAAAGAAATTCTGTTAACGTTTTGTTGTGCTCACTTAAACATCAAGGCTAATTCAGAGAGAACTGATATGCTATCATGTTAAACCTTCCTACCCAGAAACACTGTCTTCCCAGCAATTCACCCCTTTGTAGCCTGAATTTGGCGCAGTCCAGACGGGCTGTGAACATGCCTTCCCCATTGCCCCCCATGCCCTTCTCCCTCTGCTGCCATCTAGGGTCACAGACTTTCTGCCTGAAGACCTCCTGGTGGTGGTTCTCTAGTCAGGGCAGCTAGCAATAAATTCTCTCTCTCTCTCTTTTTTTTTTTTTTTGATGGCCTGAAAATGTCATAATTTCCCTTTCCTTTTAGAAGGATACTTCCTCTGGGTATAGAAGTTCAGTCTGGAAGTTATTATCTTTCAGTTCTTTAAAGATATAATTCCATTATCTTCTAGCCGCCCCCAACTCTGTCAAAGCTGCTGTCAACTGCATAAGGAAACTCCCCCAAAACCCATGGGCTGAAAGCAACAACCACATGCAATTTCGCATCAGTCTGTGAACGAGCCAGGGGTCAGCTAGGGGTGGCTGTGCTCCCGGTGACCCTCCTCCTCCTTTGGGGCCAGGGAGTGGCTCAGTCATATCTTCATGACAACGCTGGAGAAGCAAGAGAGGCCCCCATGTCAGGACCTCCTTATTCCATCCTCATCTGGCTGACCAAGGCGAGCCAGCAGCTGGGTCCAGAATAAGGCAGTGGGAACGAGCACCATCTATAACCAGAGCTGCTTGGCCGAGGACACGAGTGCAGCGGAAGAGGAAGACCTGGGACTTACTGCTGTTTTCCTTGCCGTCTTCTTAGAACCTCTGAGGTTATACGTCTTTTCTCTGCCCTTTCTGGCTTTTTTAAATTTGTATTTTCAACAATTTCACTATACTGTTCCCAGAGTGTGTGCGTGTGTGCAGGTGGGCACACGTGTGCGTGTGTGCAGGGGGGCACGCGGGCACATTCTTCTTGGGATTCGTGGTGCTTCTTGAACTTTTGTTCGACGAAAGTTGGAACAAAAAACCTGCTAGTCTTCACGTCTTCAAACACTGCTTCTCCCCAGTCTCTGTGTCCTCCCCTCTGTGGACTATAATTCACAGTAAGCCACCTCCTTACAATGCTCATGGGTCTCTCCCTCTCTCTGTATTTTCCATCCTTTATTCTCTCTGGATATGGTCTTCTGACCTCCTTTGCTCATCCCCACTTCCACTATGTCTGATCTGCTATTAAACCCATCGATTACATTCCTAAATCCAGTACGTGCATTTTTCAGGGATAGAATTTCCACGTGGTTCTTTTCTGCTGATTGTACTTCTCTGAAATTCTCCACTTATCAACTATTGCTTCAAGCACCTGAATCATCGTTATTTCAGCGTCAAAGGCTGATGACTTCAATACCTGCGCCACTTCGCATCTGCCTGTACCGACTGCCTGTCTTCTCTCAGTCCGGTCACTTGACACGTGAGGCAGTTTTGACCAAATGCTGACCCAGCGTGTGAACAGTGGAATAGGCTCTCGCTGGTATCTCACCCCACACAGGGCTTTTCTTCAGCTTCCGCAGCCAGCAGCGCAGGGCAAAGGGCCTGGATGCATCGTGGGCTGGGCTGGGCTGAGACACTGGGCTATTTCCCATCCGCGGTTCTCCTGCTGTACTCACGGCCTTTCAGGGGCCCCGACTGAAAGCCTAGTTTGCCCGCCAGGGTCCCCGCACTTTGGCAGGCCCTGAACCACAGCTCTCCAGCCCCCAGAAGTCAACACAACTGCTTCGGAGTGGCTGCTTTCTCTCTTGCCATCCCTCTGAGAGCATCGATTACTGACGGGCCTCAACTGGCTCCTCTTCCTGCGGCCCTGGCCATTCAAGTCCTGGCTGTCTTTGTAACTCCCTGGTGTCTTCTACTGGAAGTTTTCCCTACTTTATCCAGCTTTTCTATTCATTTTAGGTAAAATGGGTCTGCTGCAGACTGGCCATCACACTCAGAAGCAGAAACTTGCTCAGCAGAACTTGAGGGGGTTTTCATAAACGACCTGCACATTCTTCAGATTATTCCCAGATGGTTTAACGTTTTTCATTGTTGCTCTCTTCCACTGTGTCTTCTGTTGATTGTTGGTATTTAGGAAAATTCTTCATTTCTACATTAATCATGTAGCCAGTCACCCCACTGAATACTGTCAGTAGTTCTCCCATGGGTTCATCGAGGTTTTCCAGGTAAATAATCATATCATTTGAAAACAATGATCAGGTTGTCTCTTCCTTTTGTTTTTGTTTTGTTTTTTTGTGGTATGCGGGCCTCTCACTGCTGTGGCCTCTCCCATCGCGGAGCACAGGCTCCGGACGCGCAGGCTCAGCGGCCATGGCTCACGGGCCCAGCCGCTCCGCGGCATGTGGGATCCTCCCGGACAGGGGCACAAACCCATGTCCCCTGCATCAGCAGGCGGACTCTCAACCACTGCGCCACCAGGGAAGCCCCTTCCTTTTGGTTTTATACCTCTTATGTTTTTCACATTTATTTGATTAGCTAATACAGAAATTCTGATTCCACTGATCTGGGGCAGAATGAAGACAACAGAGGCCCCTGAATGCTCCCAGGTGACACTAATGAGAGGCAAGGCTGAGAGCCCTGGGCTGGTGCTGTCAACACTGTGCTCAGTGACAGAACTAAAGTCACGTGTACAGCTGGTATGCATGTACATGTGGACGCTGAAATCTACGTAGTTAAGCTGGGTTTTGACACTCAATCTGTCTACCTATAAATCTTATCATGTCAAGGAATAGATGTTAAAGTTCTCAAATCTCATTTTGGTACTCTGCAAATAAACACATGTATTTCCCCCTTTAACCTATTAATATGGTAAAAGTCATATTAACTCCTTGCTATGGAATTCTTTATTCTTGGAATGAGCCCCAACTGATTCTGACATAGTATTCTTCTAATGTGCTACTAGATTATGTTAGTCATATTTTATTTAGGATGTGTACAGAACTCTTTGAGTGGTACTGTCCTATGATCTTTATGTTAGTAATACTTTATTTAGGTGTGTATAAGACTCTTTGAGTGGTACTGTACTATGATTTTTATGTTAGTAATACTTTATTTAGGATGTGTACAGGACTCTTTGAGTGGTACTGTACTATGATCTTTATGTTAGTAATATTTTATTTAGGATGTGTATAAGATTCTTTGAGTGGTACTGTACTGTGATTTTTATGTTAGTCATAGTTTATTTAAAGACTCTTTGAGTGGTACTGTGCTATGATCTTTATGTTAGTAATACTTTATTGAGGATGTGTATAAGACTCTTTGAGTGGTACTGTGCTATGATTTTCATGTTAGTAATACTGTATTTAGGGTGTGTACAGGACTCTTTGAGCGGTACCTGTACTATGATCTTTTTGACTGTGGGCTATCTTTTACAGCTTTTTGTATCAACGCTGTTTTGTAATAGAGAATTTGAAGGTTTTCTGTGGGCTATGCTCCAAAGCTGTTTAATTACCACTGGATTTATCAATGCTTTGGAAGTTGGATAGAAAGATGGTATTTTTATAAACAATGTCACTGTAATAACTTGCTCTTTACTGTTCATTTCTTCTAAAACAGACTTCTTAAGGCAAAGCCCCCCATGCGTACGCACACATATATGGATGGGCGGGCAGTGGTACCACACACAGCCCTCCCGGAGATGCAGGTCCGTTTGGACAGCAGCTGAGCCCATGGGAAAGCCTCCCTTCTCCTCAAGCTGCGTAAGTGGAGATGGTCAGTGTCGCCAAATGGACTAAACACACTGACGCTTCACATGTGCCAGCACTGGGTCACGGGTGATACAAAAACTTCCCTTCCCCGGGGGTAGGGGAGGAAAACGGATACAAACAACCACTATGAAAGATCATGGAAGATTCAGAGAAAAGGCGACATTTAAACCAGCTGTAAAAACTTAGTAACTCTTGCCTAGAATTTTTTCTCTCTCTCCACAATGCTACTCATCCTTAAACCTGTGAGCCTGGACCTTCCTGTTCTCCCACCAGGTGGGGTTAGATGCTCCATCTTTGGGATGGGAGGGTGTTTTCCCATTACCATTATTCAAATGTCTGCCTTCCCACATCCTTGCATGCTTGGGGTGTTGTGAAACTCCAGCTCCAGTCAGTTTCTGGCACTGACACTCATAAATGAATGTCCCTTCACAAAACGGTGAGTGAATGAACCAATGAACAAACGGATTTCCTAAGCAGTAGTAAAGAGGGATTGTGATTTTGATATTAATTTTAGGACCCAAAACTATTACTCTTTTAAAGGTTATATTTAGGAAGAGAGTGAATTAGATAGAAAATATGTATTGTATAAATTCAAGAGAGAATTATAGTAACAATATGTTTATAAATGCACAAAACGTGTCCAAATGCAGGAAAAACACAGAAAAAAAGAGATCAAAACTAAGTTGTCTCAGGTGACAGGACCACGGGCTCGTCTTCTTCCCAAGTTTTCTTTAATGAAGAATACTGCTTTTAGAATGGGAAATAAATAAAACCTCCATAAAACTCTGCGCTTTGGGCCTTACCAGTCAGCACCTTTCGCTTAAAATAAGCAATGCCTACACGCCACTGTGCCAACACCGAAGCCCTCAGGGACTCGCTGTGACTCCCGCCCGGCAGGCACGGGGTCCCAGGGAGCAAGGCCTCACCCTGCAGGGCAGACTGACCGCCTCTACCCGCGACTGGAGAGGGGCCCTGTGGTGGGATAAAGGAAATGAAGGAGAAAACCAAAGTACATTTTTTAAAACTTTGATCTTAAGGGAATCAGTTAAAATTGAGAACAGGATTGTGCAGAAGAAAAATCACTCTTGAATGACTTTTAATAATTATTAGTCTGTATTATGCTTTTTATCACCTACTTCTGCCCAGAGGAGTATCTGTGGAAACTTTTCATCGAGTTTGGCTGGATCCCACCTCTACTCAAGTATCCAGCCTTTTCCCACGCCATCCTCACTGTCAGTGCCAATGCTTAGAAGATTAACTTACATTTTATGAGGTGCTATGAAGCACTGACACTTAAACGTTAGATAACGCTGCGTTACGCCTCGGGGGTTCTCCGCGCCCTGGATAACCAGGATCTGAGGGCACCGCTGTGTGGATGTGGGAATGGACGGCTCCGTTCCGTTTTCTGGGACGCTCAGGCAGGTCATGCGGGGACCGCCTCCTGCCCACTCGGCCAGGCGTGGTCGGGGGGAGGGTCACCCTGTCTGCACGCAGGGCTCCCCACGAGCGGTGCCCCAGCAGCTGGCTTTGCCCACGGCCTGCACGCAGGGCGGTACTCGCTCCTGCTACCCGGGGCAGCAGCTCTGAGACCTAAGGAGAGGGCCCGGCAGTGGGGCCGGAGGACACCTGGCCGTCCAGGGCCTGGGCACTCCCAGCAGCTGGCCAAGCGGGCGTGAGGCCCCTCGGCCCGCTGGGACCCCGAGAGTCGGCGAGAGAGCAGTCCGGCCCGAAACGCTCCCCACCGCGCGCTGCGCGAACCGGCCCAAGGAAGGAGCGCGGAGCCCCGCAGCCCGCCCGGCCAGGCGCCCTGCCGGGGAGCCCAGAGCCGCGCGCCCTCGGTGGGGCAGAGCCGCTCGGAGACCCTCGCGCGTCCGCCGCCCCACAGGGGCTCAGCCTGATCCCAAGAAGCCCGTGGGCGACCCTCGAGGAGTCGGGGAGGAATTACAAGAGGAATCTCCCACCTCCGGGGTGGGGGGCCGATTTCCTGGCTCCATCCCCCACCTCGCGGGATGCCTGCGGCCTGTCCACCCCGCCCCGCTTCTGGGACACACGGCAGGGCAGCTCCGACAGCTCCCACAGCCACCTTGAAACTGCTCGTGCAACGGTCCGACCGGCGTCGTCTCGATTGTTTTAATACAGTTAGGCTTCAGGTCCAGGGCAGTTCGCTGCTGTTTCTTCGAGGCCAGTTCTCGGACTTGTGGCAGCTTGTGTCATGGCTACGTCTGGTCGTCACGTAGTGAACCTAGTGGGGGCGCTTCAGGATCAAAGCAGCTCACAGGACGTGGCTCAGAATACGATGTGCGGCCCTGAGGAGGAGCCGAAGGGCTTTGACTTCAACGACTAAACTATTATTATTTTGCTTGTTCCACTGTTTTCCTTTGCTTCTGCATTTTCTGACTTCTCTGATTAAATTTATTCTTTAAAGTTTTCCTACAGACAAAAGGCAGGCAGAGGACATGGGGGGTCTGTCCTGGGAAGGCCCCATAGGGTCCTGCTCTGTTACAACAGGAACAAGAGAAGGACCAGGGGACCACGGTGACCGAGGGTGGAAGTGCCCAACGTGAATACACACAGGCAACCGCCGGACCTCAGACTGGACGGCCAGGCGATGCTCCTGTGGGAAATGCTACCCAGACAGGCAGCCCGGCGGGGGGGCGGGGGCGGCGGGGGGTCGTTCTGCTTTTATTGGAACCTCGTGTTAATTGACTGTTCGAAACTACGTATATACATTGCTTTGATAAAGTTACCTGAGGGAGAGTTAAAAGCACCATGTCCCATAAACACAAAGTAAACACTGACCTCTGCTTCGGCCAGCCCTGCAGTGGGCGCTGTTGTAGATGCCTAGAAACATCAATTAGCCAGACAGTCAAGACCCTGCCCGTGCAGCTCACATTCCAGGGGCAGACAGACCGTAAGCCATACCCATAACCAGCATCCAGCCTGGTGACAGATGCCACACGCCAGACGCTGCCCTAAATATATGGCCTCCAGCAGATGCCTGCCAAGACCCAGTCACACGCCAGGCGCTTGCCGGACTTGGGCACATGGTCTCTGACTTCCTGAGTCTACAGCATAGAGCTCCCAGGGTCACACGTGCTAAGCTGCTCACCTGGGGACCTACTTTCAGATCTTGAACCCAGATCCCCTGCCCTCTCGCCCGGCGGTCTTTGTTGCATGATGATGCATCTGCATCTGTGCAGCAACAAAAAGGACGCACATAAGGGGCAAACACAGAATTCACCCCCTCACTTTACACAGCATATGTGTAAGTCACTGGCCTCCAAAACTTAGGTAATTCTACTGCCAAAGACCTGGTAGCCCCCCTCCCAGATCTGGCCTTGTTGGGTTGGGTTGTACTGAGTTGTTGCCAACTGTCTACATCCCTGCTTTCCTTGACACCCTACCCGATTTCTACCTGACCAAACAGCCATACAAGTAGTCAGTCTAGGGTACAACTGGAATGTTGTGGCTCAAGTGAAATAAAGTAGGAAGTCTCCCATAAACTGTAAAACACTGTGCAGGTATTAATAATATTTTGTAGCATTTTTACAGTCTTCTGCGTTTTGGCAAGTCTCCTTAATAACGAAGTACAGAATACTGTCAACTAATTGGACTCGGGCTACTTACCTAAGACAGTTCTGTGCTGCACTCTGCGATTTCTTAAATGGCAGATCAGTCATTTGCACTGATTTGCATGTCCACAGAGAAATACATTCTATGCTAACGATGTTCTTTCTAACAAGCCATACAAGCGATAATGAGGAGACTGAACCCCCCTCCATACCTCTGGCTCTGTTGCACAAAGCACAGCTGGCATTTCAGTGTAGATGTCATGGAATTTTTAGGGTTGGAAGGTTTCTTAGAAATCATCTGGCCCCGAGGTTCTCAACTATGACTGTGCATTAGAATCACTTCAGGGAGCTTACAAAAAAGAAGAAAAGAAGAAAAAGAAAGAACACTGATGCCGACCACCCCCTCCCCAATTCTGATTCGACTCTGCCAGACGACGCCTGGCCATCAGTTGTTTAAAAGCTTCCAGGTGTTTCTAATGGGCAGCCACGGTTTGTAACCCCTGATGTAGCCAAACTCCCCACTTTACAGGTGAGAAAACTGGCTCCTTCCACAGAGAATTCACTTAAGTAGAAGATCAAGGAAATGTCTGTTGGTAGAGCCTAGACTGGCCCTGCGTTTTCTGACTTTCAGTCCGACATGCTCGTGCTTCAGATATCATGGCCACACTGTGTCCATGGCGGTGCACACGCACACGTGCCAGATGAACCAACGGCACCAGGCTTTCAGATTAAGAAAATGAAAACATTAATCCACAGCGAGCAGACCCAAAACGCGTGAAGTTTGGGTCTAGTTGTTTTGTTTGTGATTCCTTTTAAAGAGTGAAGAAACGAAATACAAACTGTTGCTGCACCTTTGTTTGTGGCAGAGAAGAGCCCACCACCCTGCTGAGACAACGGGTGTAAGCAACTCAAGACTCCCCAGCCCCCAACCTGCCTGGGCCAGAAGGAGAAACGAGACTTGGTGGTTGAAGTCCACAGTGGCAGAGCCAATCAGACTAAAGACAGGGCTCTGATGACTTGGGCTCCAGACAGGTGAGGCTGACGACTGGCCCCCGCCCCTGCCCCACGACCCACGGGGGTCTTGATCATGCTCGAGTGCATTTCTGTTCACTGAAACAAATAAGAACAAGAGAATCCTACCAGGTCAGCTGCCATATAGGATTTGTTCAGGCCACTCGGCAAGTGAGAGAGAAAGTCTAGCCAAAGGAAAACATAAGGAACGGGGATTTTTCCTACCATCATAACAAGGTCTGACATATTGGAAAGTAATAAAGTAGAGATGGAAGAATTCCATTTGGACATAGGTTATAATCAAATAAGGTCATGATGTTTCATTTCAACAACTGGGAACATAAAATTTATTCCACTTTGCTGAAGAACTAAGACCGACCAATAGGCAATCCTATTGTGTGTTTTCCCAACTGTGTGTTTTCCTAGTGGCATGTGTGATAATCTACCTTTTATTTCTTTATTTTTATTTCTTACATTTCTGCATCTTACCAGAATCTCAGGTAACCAGACTCAGGGGAACTCCCCAGGCAGGTACCCCAAGACAAGCCCTACCTCCTCCTCCACCCCCAAAGGCCCACACAGGGTGTTCACAGCAGCCTTCCTATGACAGCCAAACACTGGAAACATCCCAAACACGGCCCACTCATCGACAGAACAGGACTCAGCAACAGAGGAACAAACGTCTGAGGCGGGAGGTGTGGGCCAGAGAGGGCCGAGGTGAAGGGCGGTGCGGACGGCCCAGGTGGAGAGACGCTCAGGACCCCACGTTACTCGGTGTGTAGCGCACAGAGAGGGAGACACACAACCCTGGGTGCGCACCCCGGTGGATTTTCGTGCATCACACAGAATTTAAGGAAGGGGTGAGCTGCATGTTGGTGGTGGGCAGAGAAGGCATGGGGGTGGGGAGGGTCTGCTCCATCCCCAGGTGAGCCCACCAGGCAGCCAGGGACTTCTGCAGGACAGGGCAACACTGCAGGGAGGGGCCAGGACCTGCCTGGTGACCAGACCCCCGCCCCAACTCTGTCAGATTGGCCCCTCAAGGACTTAAAACCCTGGTCATCTTGATAAAGCCAGTGCACGTCTGGACCACAGCCCGGGTAATCACTATTCTAACGCATCCATTAATCTTGTACTACTTCCAATCTCTTCACCACATTACGCTGCTCAAAACACTGGGCTCTTGACCTTGAGCTGGCCTGACTGCTACAGACCCAGAGCAGTGGGAGGTCTGGGGAGCCTGAGGTCTGTCCAGACCAATCCCACCACTGAGAGCCCTTCAGGCAATCACGATTTCCCCCTCTTTCTCTCCAAGCACTCTCAGAGGATCAGTTCTATTCTAAGCAAAAATCAGAGCTGTTATTTTTTTTCCAAGATGGAGGAAGAAAACAGGAAAGCGAACGGTCCTCCCGTCAAACCTCACAGCAGGGAGCTGAGGAAGAGCCCTCCCCCACCCCACGGTGGAAGGTGACTGAGCGGGTGAACCTCCTCCTTGGAGATGAAAGAAGAACCTTCTCCTTGGCCACAGGGCCAGCCTCCCTCTCCCTCTCCCGCCCCCGCCCTCCTAATAAAGCCCACAGGCCGGCCACAGCCTGATTTCCACAGGGTCTCACCCACGCAGCATCACCAGTTTCCAGTCTCTGGGATTTCTTCCAATTCTGAGAACAAGTTTAAAACCCCGTTAACAAAACTGATTTCGAGCCAAATGAATCAAGGGGCGGCCCCTCCGCAGATCGTTTTCTCTTACTCATGAAAGTGAAGGCAACCAAGACCGTCCCAGCTGAGGGGTTCCCCGGCCCAGGGTTTCTCCAGGGTTTGGGTGAGCGTGAGGCTCCTGGCTCATTCTATCACCGGAATCTGCTTTCAGAGCAAAAAGACAACACCAGTCACCAGCTTGCCCAGCTGGTACCACCAGCCCCCGCTCGGCTCCTGCAAAGTGCTCGCGACGCGGTTATTCTCACTTCAACACCCATCTCACCATAAACGACCATTTCCTCACTTTTGTCGACATCATGAAGGGTTCACAAGTAGCAAATCGAGAACTTGCCCCTTGAAGGCCCATGATGGTGATCCCCCCGTGCTTCTGTGCAGCTGTGGGAAGCAAATGATGATTCAGTTGGAGGAACAGTGGGGCACCCCCGGGTCTAGATTCTGCCGCGTTCACCCAATTTAACATCTAAGTGACCAAGTTTACCACCTGTTAAATGAGAACGAAATTATCTCAGGAGAAAAGAATCGCTCAGGAATGTTGCAGAAATCCAAGAAGATAACGTGTGAAAACACTCAGAAAAGTACATAACCCGATGCAAACACACTGCTATCACATAACCCTGTTTCAGTTACAGAAGAGACATGCGGGGCGTTAACCCTCTTGGACTCCCTCACAAGCTCTGAGCCCGGGGAACAGACCAGGCCATGTTTCAAAACAACCCCACGCCAAGCCTGACCTCGTGAAAATCACCCCTGCGTTGGAGACCTCTGCCATCACCCAGCCGTCAACTGACACTCAACAGACCCGCCCCTGTGGAACCTGTGTGCCCAAGGGTCCCAGGACGGGCAGACGGCACCTCTGAAACAGAGGCTCACCCCGGGATGGCCCCAGCTGCTGTGTCTGCCCAACGCCCCTGTGGTGGAGCCGGCTGGGTGGAAATCAGCCCAGGGGCAACATTTAGGCCATGGAAACTGACTGCAAATCAACACACCCCCGGCCAGAGCTGGTTGTTGAACATTTACCGACATACCACTGGCTGAAACACTGAAATTCCCACATGGTTACCTAGAGATCAAAAAAGAAAAACAAAAGTTTTTTTTTAAATATATCATCTCTAGAACTCAAGTTTAGTATAAAATTTTGCTTTAAAAAATAGTCCTGTGCTTTTCACAGTGGCGTGACCACTGGGTGACCACTGGCACACGCCCCTCATCTAGCCTCTGGTCGCAGCTGAAAACATCAACAGCTCGTGACCCCCAACGCCAGCTCCCAGTCTCTTCCAACGCCTCCAGCAAAATGAACCAAAACTGAACGAGGATGTAGCACATTTCTCTCAAGATCGCAGCAATTCTAGACTCAGAGTCCTACTAACAGAGAAGGGGCAGCCACGAAATACGTTAAAACTTTAAAACCCTTCCTGCCACAGACCCACGTCCATCCTCTGAAGAAACTGTGTCTGTAAAAAGCTGTTTCACAGGGTGGGCGTCCCCAGGGCCGGCAGGCGCGAGCCCACTCCTGGGACAGCTCCGTGGAGGCGGGCCGATCCCGCCCCAGAGCAGACAGGACGAATGCAACCACGGGGTCTGCGCCCCAGCAGGGGCTGCTGCCGCTGGGAGAAGGCCACACCCTGCAGACTGGACCACACTGCTGCAGCCCTGCCCCCGTTGGCCACACGTTTATAATCGCCGTGGCAACTGGACAGGGCGGGGGAGCGGAAAGGGTTCCCGGCTCCGAGCAGGGGATGCTTCCTAAAGTGCAAAAATGCATCCCCAGACGCAGGGCTCCAGAGAAGGGCACGGTCGTAGGCTCAGGAAATCTAGGGTGGTTTGAAATGAGCTAATTAAAACTCCAATCTTGGCTTCCAAAGACAGCTCAGACCATCCAACTGTCTAACAGTTGATAATGATAAACTGAAAAAAAAAATGTTGTTTTAAATATTAATGTAGAAAAAAACAGGTTGCCATAAATATCTTAAAAACCAAATGTTTTAGGCACTTGAAAGGAAAAGAAGAAAACTGCAGCGCAAATACCAGTCCAACATAAACCTCAAATAGTGACACTTCTTGGCTCTGATACAGTCTACTTGGCTGAACTCACTCCACCCAGGCCCCAGATGCTCCTGTACAATAGCGCTCCTCTTCACGTTGCTGACGTTCTTAGGCAGACACAAGAGCTAGTGCTTACAAGACCCCAACCCCAACCGCAGCATAAACAAATCAGCAGAGGCTCAGGCCAGAAAGCAAGCCCTGGTGAGCGCGGCTACCAGGGTGTGGAGGCGGGTTCTCATCCCCGCAGCCCCCGCCCACCTGCACAGCCAGGCAGTGCTGCCCACTGGCAGCGGGCCGTTCATCCCAGGGGAAGAGGCACAGGGCCTCCGGACTCCACACGGAATCTGCTCATTCATCAAGAAGCTATCACACACCAAGATCACCGGCGGATCCATGGACCCTGGACCCTGTAGGAGACACTGTCCATAACTGGCCCTTCGAGTTAACTTTCCCCCAGAGAAAGCTCTCAGCAGCTCTGGTTTGGATATAACAGAAAACCTGAAAATAGGCTTCATCTACTAGATAACTCATTATCCTCGACTGTCTTCGCAATTAGAGATTTTGAAGGGTTAATTCGAGTAATTGGTAAATCAATCTAGAAACAGGGACAAAAGGGAAAAATAGTATTTCAAGAGCGTCTCCACACACACGCACATCCCCAGCTGGGGCACTGTCCTCAAAGCCGGTGGCCCACCCGTGAGATGGAGACACCGCCTCTCATTCTTGTTAATTCCTCCCTGGGGCGGGGGAGGGCCCACCAGGTGGAGGTGAAGACCCCCGGCAGGGCGACCCCTGAGGATGGGTGGGCAAGGCGGCAGCGAGGCTGTGGCGGAAGGACGGGCTGCTTGGCTGGAGGATGAGTCCTGCCGGAGGACGTCCTGGAGAGGCCTGGCGAGGCGAAGGTCCCCAGTGGGACAGTTTAACTGTTCCCTGTGGACGCACGATGACCGGGCAACTGGGAACTGCAGCAGGTCACCTCTGTGCCCTGGGAGCAGGGGACAGGGCACGGGGCCTTGGACCGTTACCCTGAAATTCCAAGGGGTGGGGTGCACTCAGTTGAGCCTAACCGAGTCTGGCGGTGGGCGCCCCGGGACGGGCTAAGCGAGGCTCGTCCGGCAGTCTGCTGGGGAAGAGGTGCGGGGATAGGCACGCTCAGAGCCATGCTGTGCAGGGACGAACCCCCAGGACTTTGCTTCCTTAACGCCCTGGCTCAAGGGAAGACCACAGACGGCTAGGCCTGAAACTACACTTTCACGTGTACCCTCTCGCTGTTTATTCAGAATAAAACACCCCCGTCGTTTCCCAGTATTGATTACTGTAGTTACAAAACCACACCAGATACGACACATTAGGGTCGCCATCGACGA
The DNA here is from genome assembly GCF_003676395.1 of Aethalodelphis obliquidens. Taxonomy (NCBI): domain Eukaryota; kingdom Metazoa; phylum Chordata; class Mammalia; order Artiodactyla; family Delphinidae; genus Aethalodelphis; species Aethalodelphis obliquidens. The sequence goes on along the minus strand of NW_020837949.1, from coordinate 507,160 downwards.
TGCTGACGCGGCGCCTCATGAAGACGCAAAGAAGCAGAGTCCTCAGCTTCCGACGTATGAATGTCTTTTAATCCCCCCATAACTGCTAGCCCAGGTGCCGGAAGAAGCGGCCCGTATCTCCCTGGAAATTCAGGGCCCAGAGCCGCTAAGCGGGAGGGGCTGCCTGGCGACCTGCCGACCGCCCCGGAGCTGAGAGGAAGGAAAGCGGGTCACTTCCGGGTGCAGCTTCCTGCTTCCCGAGCGGCAAGGAGGTAAGAGGAGAAGCGAGGAGCCGGGTCCTGCCCCTCCCGCCTCCCCTGCAGGAGCCCAGCCTGGGGGACAGGCGCAAAGGGCTCTTTGGAGCCCTGGGCGCCTACGGTCGTGCCCGCGCTCTGAGCACGCGTGTGCGTGCGGCGGGCACGCAAATGGAGCAGAATCAATTTTAACTCATCTCCAGTCATTCACGTGAGGCTCAAAATTGCATTTCTTTTCCTGTTAACATGCCAAATTAAACTCCGCTTCACACCATTTAACTCAGTAATTAATGCCCATTCCCTCTGAGTTTTGATTAATTGGCATTTGGGAGCGGAACAAGCCTCCCGGCCACGCCGAGGGATGCAGCCCCACACCTCTGGGCTCCCGGGCTGCAGCTGGGGCCGTGGTCCTGCCCACAGAGCAGCCTCGGATGACACAGATGCTTCCATCACAGCACAGAACAAAGGTGGTGAGACCGTTCAGACATGCTCCCTGCTAGACCGTCTTCCTGAGGAAACGCCGGGCACGTTCCACGTCAGCATACACAGGAAACAGGCTGGCAGGGCGCACAGCAACTGGTAAAAGCCGTTGCCTCTCGGTGGGCTGAGATGCGGTGGACGAGGGGGTGTGGAGAAAACACTTCACTTTTTATTCTATGTATTTCCAAACTGCTCATTTTTAATGAGAATGTATTCAAGTATTATCAGTATAATCCACTTTGAATCAATACACGATAAGCCAAAAAGAGAAAAGCAGGTAAATACTCCAGGAACTAACGTTTTCCTTTTTTATACAGTAAGACTTTGCTGCCATCTTCTATCATCACAATAACGCAGAAGTGGGCTCAGGAGTAACAATGATGCTCTGCTTCTCAAGGGAGCCGAGTGCTGACCGCTGCCCACTGTCCTGTGTGCACACACCACACGCGGTGTGAAAACTTGAGAAAGAGATAAGAGAATTGCTTACGTGGAAGAAACAGAATGGAGCTGTGGTGTTATCTTCAGGGGAATTTTTATTGTGTCCTTTATTCTTTTCTATATTTCCAGATTTTGTAAGTTATAATTAGGAAAAATAAAGTCTTTATTTTTAAAAATCCACTCAACAGATGTGAAGATAAGCAGTGAGAATTGACACGCTGTGACTCAATGCAGAATTAGACTTTGCCATTTCCTCCTTGATCTCCAACAATCTCCTTCCTTCTGCCAACTGCCACAGACGACGCCCGTGAGTCAGGTGACACGCTGGGCCCCAACCTTGGAGCTTGTGGTGAGGGAGGTGCACACATGCACCTTGCTCAGGGCAGAGAAGGAGGGGTTTCTAAATCAACCAGGAAGACTTCCTGGAAGAGGAGATTTTTGGCGTTGTCACTAACATTCAATTAAATGGGGTATGTCCGCTAGAAAATGACAAAAGACACAATTTTATTTCTCATAAGCTTTGTTTTAAATAAGCTTCACAGCATGGTAATCCTTCTTAAGGACTCTGGGAGTGCTTTACTACCTGACAGTATGTCTCTGCAAAAACTGGTACACTAGAAAGTTCTGGAAACCATCGCCATTTACATTTTATGGGTAATACATATTTGGTTCCCATTTCCTACCCTCCGAACAGCTATTCAGCTTTAAACCAACACACATAAGTAAGCATGTTGTTGACTCAGGAGACGGTGCCAAACTCTCCATTAAAGCAAAACTAAAACAGACAAACATCTTTGCCCTCAGTAATGCGCCCCTTCTGTAAGTTTCAAGGGCTCTGGACAGACTTTTACAGGCGCACAGCCCCTCGTTCCACAGCTCTGGTTCTCAAACGCACCGACCCGGATGTGGGCGTCCCCTCATTTCTTCCCCATCACCAGGGACGCCTGTGGACGGCCAGAACGGCCCTACGCTCTCCACCCAGAACCCTCGAGGCTGTATGAGAAGGAGGGCGGGTTAGCCCCACCTGGTGCTGCCCCTCCGATCACAGGCGGGCAGCAGCCTGGTCCACGCAGCAGGTGCGGATGCAGCTGCATTCAGATGCTGCTTGCAGAGGACTCGCCTTGGCGTCACGTGTCACATGAAAACCCTCCAGCGGGACAAACTGAGCTTGGATGGGGAACCCTACTTTCTCTCCTTAGAGCTCAACAGACGTGTAAAACGGAATCCAACGCTGGAGCAGGGGGTACGGGAGGGCTGTTGAGGGCAGAGGCGGACCCTGCAACGCGGGATGGGGGAGAGGAGGGCCCCCCCGTCTCCCCTGCCAACCACCGCGTCCAGCCGCACTTGGCCAGCTTCTCCAAGTCCCTCCTCCTCTGCTTCGCCATCCGCAGCCGGCAGGACCCATGCTCACACCCGTGTTAGGGTCTGGTCCCGGGAGGCAGGCAGGCCCTCAAGCGGGTTCCAGAAATGCCTTTTCCGGGACGAGCGCAAGTCCTGTGCGTCACCCCAACCAGCAGAGAATCCGAGTGAGGGCCCGACTCGGCACAGCAACGTAGCCCATGTGCCGTGCCTGTCCGTGGCCAGGATGGAGGTCGCACCTGCGGGCAGAAAGCAAGAAGGCCAGGCCAACAGGGGCCACGGCAGGTGGGCACTGCTGGGCAGGAACCCATGAGAGAGGCAAGGAGGAGGGTGGGTGGGCAGGGGTGCTCTGTGTGCTAACCCCACGACAGGTGCCATCTGACCAGCGCCCCCCGTGGGTCCAGGGCATGTCCTTGAAGAGGAAGTGCTGTGCTCCCAGCAACTGCATGGATCAGGAAAGGACCCCTCACTCAATGGGCCGCCACCGTTCATCTCCAACAGGCCTCCGTGTCTGGATGCAAACTGTCCAGAAATCAGTAAATACCTTCTGCATGCGCATGATAGCAGACCCCTAGCAGAGGAAAGGCAGTACTTCAAGACTCCTCGACAAACTTCAACCGAGAAGGGAAGTTAAAACACAAACCCTTGAAAACAACTCCAGGCACTGAGACCCGTGGCAGGACAAGGTAGGTGTTCTGGTGAACAGCAGGAGGGAAAGATCAGCGGGTGCAGGAACCGCAGGAGGAGGGGGCGGGGCTGGACGAGGGAAGAGGCCCGGGAAAGGAAGGAGAGCGAGAACAGCGCGGAAGGCAACCCGGTGAAGGGAGGTCACCTTAAAGGTAACCCGGCGGCGGCAGCCACGTGGCAAATGACCTCAAAAGCTCGCACTGGCCGTAGGGGTCTAGACGCGACTCTGTGGGAAGAGAGGCACTGAGGACCGCAGTCGAAGTGGGTGGGACGCACGGAGGGGGAGGGGACTTGGGGGCAGGTCCACCGGTCAGGAGGGAAGTGCAGCAAAGCGGCAGCACGGGTCCTTGTGAGCAGGAAACGCAGAGAATCAGAAGATACTGCAGAGGGGGAGCTGGCAGGACTGCGGGTCGTGGTGCATGAGGGGCCCCTTAGATCTAGGGCGACAGACGAAAAGGACAACTTTAAAGAGCAAACTGAAATAATTCTGGCCATTAGAGAACAAATGTAAGTGTTCCAGAAGTGACTCGAGAGAAAGATTAAGTCATCCTGGAACAGAAAAGAGAGTTTAGGTGTAATCCCATAGGTATACTAAATGTTAGGAAAGCAGGTTCCCAAATTTTTTAAAAGTAGATTTGATTCCATGGCCAATAACTCGAAATGGGAGACAGTCAAAAAACAGATGTTATGTCCTAAAAATAAATGCTGAAGGTCTAATTATCAACTACTCCATACATAAAGAAAAAAGGAAATCAAATTTGCAAAGATGTTTTAAAAGATCGTGCTTCGGCTGAGAAGTGAGATATCTGCTTTCACGCCTGCCATGGGAGCACAAATCAGGACCGCGTGATAGAAGCCGGGTTGCCAGCACACGCCACGAGCCGCCAAAGCCCCGCAGACCACGACCCAGTACTCTGGGTGTGAGGATGTATTCTAGGAAGCCCATGCAAACTACTGCTGAAAACCTTAGGCACAAAGCCCTTCTTTGCTATGACACTTATATTAATTTAAACAACAGTGGATGTATCCTAAATATTAAAAACCATGGAAATGCTCTTTAAAGTTAGGTTACACCCACATGATTTGAATATTAGGCAGATATTAAAGAGAAGGTCTGCAAACAGTTATTCGTAGCATCAGAAAATGCAGGTTTAGACTATTGACTGCTCAGGATACAAAACTGTAGGTTTAATATGCTGGCGACTATGCAGAAATCTGCACAGGAAACAAGGCTGGAGAACTTCCATTAAACTATTCACACAGAGGCTTCCCCTGGGCAGTGACTTCTACTTTCCTCATATTTTCGGCTTTTGAAACTTTTTAATATGAGCCCTTCTCTATTAAAAGAAGAGAAGTGGGAGGAAATGACTAAAGAAATCAGGAAGGAGAAAGCAGAGGCACCGGAGCGCGGGGTGAGCACCCGGGAGAGGCGTGGGGACGCGCGCACACCCAGGGGGCAAGTTCACGTTTCTGCCCGGGGAAGGTGGGGAAACCTCAAGGGCAGGAAAACACTCCACCTGTTCACTCCCTGGTCAGCTGGCCAAGGCTGAGCCGTGCTGCGATGACAACATCCCCATAGCTCAGTGAGCCGGGCCAGCTCGGTGTGCGTGCAGAGTCTGTGGCTCTGCTGCAGGGACTGAGACTCCCCTCTGCACCCGGGTGGTCGTGGCAAAAGCAGCTGCTCATGGGGCAGTGGCCGTGACACCACTCAGGGTTCGCTCCCAGGAGGGGGCTCCTCCACACACGAAGCTCTCCTGCGGCCGGGACACTCCATCTTCCCCAAGCCCCTCCTCCACGGAAAGGGCAGGACATCATCAAGAACTGAGGACACAGCGAAGTGAGGATATAAGACTGAATGGCCGAGGACACAGCAGGAGAACTGTGCTTCCTTAAAGGAATCGCTTCTCTGATGCAGACAAATGGACTCCCAGGATACTTGAAGACTCCCCCAGGTTACAAATGGCGGCCCCTCCATCTGGGCCAACTACAGACAGATGGGCACAACTTCTCTCCCAGGATTCAGGAAGTTTTCAAGGAAAATCCTGCTCAGTGGGCCCAGAGCAACGTGGATCACAGAAAGCACTAGGGCTGCCCCCAAACTGACCGACTTCAGAGTACTCAAATCCTGAATTTCTTCCTGATCCTTTGGAGCCGTGTGATGGGTCTCATCTGTAGTCTCCACCACAGCAAGCTCAGCGAGGGCTTCTGTGGGAAAGCGGGCAAGACGAGGGCTGACTGGCCACTGGTCCTCATTGCCCAGCACAGGGACCTCCTCAGACACACCCCCAGGGCCTTGAGCAGAGGCCGACCTGCAAACACCGCGGCTGAACTCCCAAGAGCATGCTTCAGGAATTGGAATAGCCCAAGAGAAGCAAGAGAATGGTCCACTGGTGAAGATCAAAACCCACAGACTTGGCCTCTACATCTTGCTGATAAAACGATCCTCAACATCTTTATCCAAGATTTAAAGCATCATGAACCTGAGACTCGTCCAGACAAAACTATTATCAGCCTCTACCTCCCTGGAGTCTAGAAGCCCAATCAGGATATCACCGTCAAGTGAAGAACCAGTAATCTGATCGGTCCTCAGTGCTGCTTTTATTACCCAAACAGCAGAAGCCACAACAGGAGCATCATCTTCCTGGAAGGGGGTGAAAATGGTTCTCACAAAGTGGAGTTTGTAAAGCCATTCCACGGAAATCCCATTAAGCGCCGGAAATCGGCCTTAAGAGCCGGAATGCTGAGCCCGCCCTCGGGGCAGCCCCTCCGCACAGAGCCAGCAGCCTCAGATCGTCTAGATCACGTGGGCCTTTTCAGGCTCTCCTTTCAGGGTGGCCCATGATTCATACCGTGTTGATTTTATTGCTGTTACCTAATCTCTTTTTCAAACTGACTGTACTTTTTCATAGTCTCCAAGTTGTCAAATTAAAGCATCTTATTATTCTATATTTTCCAGTGCAATAAAACAGAATAGCTCCGTTTATCAAATTTGCCAGGGCATGCTGGGTACGCCAGTAGATCACAACCAGCAGCTGACAAACCCAGCTTGTGGTCGCTAAACACAAAAATGAAAAAAAAAAGAAAAGTGTTCTGAGAGCTTCCGACAAAAATACTGATTTGGTCTGCTTCTTTCAGACCTCAAGAAAGCTTTAGAAGGAAAAGAAGAAAAAAGGGAGGGAGGAGGGAGGATGGTTCCTTCACGTGCTCGGGGCCCAGGGGCCTGTGCTGCTGGGGACCGGCAGCTGCATTTCTGAGACCCCAGAAGGGCCAACTCGAGAAAGAGGCAGTGGGTGGCCCGGGACCTGACCCCAGGCCTCGTCCAGATTCGGAGGCCCGCCAGCCCAGCCAGGCCCAGTGAGGCTCTTGCTGTGGCGATGGACGCTGTTTAGGGGAGCGAGGCGGCCGTCCTAGAGGTCCCTCCCCAGCCCCAGCGTTTGCTTCTCCACCCCTGGCCCCACTAGTGTTCATCGCTGGACTTAGGGGCTGTTTTGTGCCCAGGTTCTCGTCCAGTTGCCCACCCAGTGTTAACCCCACCTGAAGACCGTCAGGTACCATCTGTCCTCCTGCCCACCCACCTCAGACACCCAAGACATTTCCACCAAGAAGCTTCCATCTGAGGCCAGAATGGGGTCTTAGGCCTCCCCCAGGGCTGCCCTCTGCATGGGAGCTGGGGGCTTGGCTAGAGTCCTGGCCTGCACAGGTCAGCACCCAAGGCAGCAGGCCTTAACCAGACCTGCCTTTCTTTTCTTTTTTTACAAACTTATTTATTTATTTTTGGCTGCGTTGGGGTCTTTGTTGCTGCACGTGGGCTTTCTCTAGCTGCGGTGAGCGGGGGCTACTCTTCGTTGCTGTGTGCCGGCTTCTCATTGCGGTGGCTTCTCTTGTTGCTGAGTACGGGCTCTAGAGCACAGGCACAGAAGTTGCGGCGCACGGGCTTAGTTGCTCCGCGGCGTGTGGGATCTTCCCAGACCAGGGCTCGAACCCGTGTCCCCTGCATTGGCAGGTGGATTCTTTTTTTTTTTTTTTTTGCGGCGTGCGGGCCTCTCACTGCTGTGGCCTCTCCTGCTGCGGAGCACAGGCTCCGGACGCGCAGGCCCAGCGGCCATGGCTCACGGGCCCAGCCACTCCGTGGCATGTGGGATCTTCCTGGACCGGGGCACGAACCCGCGTCCCCTGCATCGGCAGGCAGACTCCCAACGACTGTGCCACCAGGGAAGCCCGGCAGGTGGATTCTTAACCACTGTGTCACCAGGGAAGTCCAAGATCTGCCTTTCTAAATCAGACTCTGAAATGTCTTTATAAGATTAGTTTTATTACAAAAGTAACACGATTGCTTTAGTAAATGAAGCAATGCAAAGGCACTTAAACATAAGTTAATGATCCTCCCGTCCACACCCGCTCCAAACTCCCTAGTTCCCCAAAAAGATACCAGTGGTCCTCTTCACACCCTTCTTCC